>NC_133515.1:82239285-82540000 GCF_049354715.1 Callithrix jacchus | reverse complement strand
TTCTCTCCCTTGGTCCGTTTATTGCTATAGACTGCTGATTGCTGTCGTTTCGGGATCAGGGAGATAGGGTAGGAGGGAACTGTGCATATAATTATAAAAGGACATGAGGGAAACTTGTGGTGGATTTGTTTGTTATATTGACTGTCGTAGATACATGAACCAACACATGTAGAAGCGTATCCAACTAAATACACAGACACACACACACACATACACACACAAATGAGTGCAATTAAAAGTGGAGAAATCTGAATAAGATTGGTGAATTCTGTCAATGTCAGTACCTTGTGATATTATCCTGTAGCTTTTGCAAAATGTCATCATTAGGGAAAACGGTAAAGTGTACAAGAGATTTCTGTATTATTTCTTAATTTATTTATATATGGCTTAGTTATTTCTTAAGCTGCATTGTAGCCAGTAACTACAATGATCTCAATCCAAATTTTAATGAATATAAAATACAGACATACTAAAATGTGTACTACTCCTGAGATTTCCATAAAAACAAAGCTAAGAAATATTAAGCAATAAAAGTATTTTCCCATATATTTAATTAAAAATAAACTTCTTTTCCCTTTATTAAAAAAAAAAAATGTATCACTCAATTACGTTAGTGGCTTATATAAGAAAGTCTTCCAGTTACTTCTTATTCCTATGGGTAAGGGAGATCTTGATGATAACAGAGAGAGATCCCAAAGTCAGGATTTGAAATGATTTTTAAAAAATTAGCAACACAGTTAAAATTCTGTTATACTAAATCTTTCAAGATATTAACGCATTCCATTAGTTTGATGTATGAATTGTGAGAATAATTATTTATTTTTGTTTGTTTTTAACATCATTAAAGACATTGTTTATTTGTTTTATAAAGCAACTTAACCTACTAAAAGCAAAGCAGAAGGCATTGGTAGAACAGATGGAAAAAGAAAAAATACAAAGTAATAAAGGATCATCATATAAACTCTTGGTAGAACAAGCAAAACTAAAGCAGGCCACTTCAAAGGTATGATCTGTACTTCTCAATATAGTTATCTCAGTAAAGTCAGGTATAATCTCTAATTATCAAGAAACTTATATATTATTCTGCTTATCAACAGAGAAGGCAATATACTCTGGATTTTTTTTTTGGTGGGGCAGCTTAACTCAAGGATGTATGATAAATGTAGACTTGAAGTATAGTTCCAATGTATTACCTTCAAAATGGACTGAGTGCCAGTAAATTGAAGATAAAAGACAGTGGAATATGTAGTTTTGCTAATGTGGCATTGATAAAGCTGTTTTTTCCATTTTATAATACAAAATTATACAAGATGATTGCAAATACTATGTATCGGCCCCACAAATAAAATTTATATGTAAAGTGAAAAATGTGACATTCTCTTTCTCCTTAGTATTGTTATTGGAATATTTTGGTGGCTGAATTTACAATTGAAACTTATTTTGGGTCCAGTGGTGCTCACAAGGCTCAAATGTAGTATGTCTTTTCTAAGTGAAAGTGAAATTCAACTGTTCTATAAATAACATTTTTAAAACCTTGATGTTTACTTTTTGAAATTTAGAGGGATACCATATATGTACCAAACAAGTGTGTATTCTTTCTATAATGTGAAATTATAATTATTTCACCAGATTTTGAAATAACTCGAATATTTTGTACTTGATGTTATGTTAGTTTTCTTTACCTTCAAACTTCTACAAATTATGTTTAGGTTGTTATGGTAATGTTTATTTCTTGTTATCGACTTAGCAATGTATTATGTACAGTGAACATCTGTAGAATTTCACTTTTCTGAAATTCTGTTACATGTGATACTTTACTACAAATAGAAAGTAAAGTATATGGGTCAGTTTAGCTTTTAGTATTCTTACTTTTTGAAACTTAGGGTAAATCTAAACATTTTGTTCTTTAGAAGTTATAATATGGAGTGAATATTTTTGTTACATAAATCTAAATCCACTGAACAAATGTTCATTAAGTAAACATTGATTTAAATACTATAAATTTTTGTGTGCAGCACTTTAAGGATTTAATTCGTTTACGTCGGACTGCAGAATGGTCTCGTTCTAATTTAGACACAGAAGTCACAACAACAAAAGAAAGTCCTGAGATAGAACCACTTCCATTTACCCTGGCCCATGAACGTTGTATCTCAGTAGTCCAGAAACTTGTTCTGTTTCTTCTCTCCATGGATTTTACATGTCATGCAGATCTCTTATTATTTGTTTGTAAGGTATGTAAACTGTAAGTATAGACTTCTAGGGTTGGCTGGGTGCGGTCCTCATGCCTGCAGTCCCAGCACTTTGGGGGCCGAGGTGGGTGGATTGTTTGAGTCCAGGAGTTCGCGACCAGTGTGGGCAACAGGGCAAAACCTTGTCTCTACAGGAAAAAAAGTATAGACTTATAGAGTATTTAAAAGCTAGGAAAGGATGTTTTTAATCAATTTTGATTAAGAGAAATAATGATGCTTCTTTGGATTCGCATTTTTGCTATTAATTTTTTTATTGTGTCATGAAAGATTTAAAAAGTCTTTTCAAACCCGATTTATATTTTAATTTAGTTAAAAGTTGAGGGTTTGAAATGTAAATAATGTGGATGTGTTTATCTCCAACCTGCCTTTCTTAATAAAATAGAAAATACACAAATAAGTGTCAAATTATATTAAAGAAGGACTTTTAATGTCATGATTGCTTTCCTATGGCATATTCACTCTTTGTAGACCTTTAATTCTTTAGCTATACAATTAGATTTTAAACCAGATTTTAATATTTGATTCATGTAATTACATTCTTTTGCATTCCATCTCAAGCATTTTTTTGACACCAGACTCATACATCATTATTGAAACCTATTAGTTCTGTACTAAAGTATTGGTAGACTTCTGTTATTGTTTGAAAAACATGTAATTGCTATTTAAGTGTATGATTTTATAAAATGTATTACAGGTTCTTGCTCGCATTGCAAATGCCACGCGGCCAACTATTCATCTGTGTGAGATTGTGAACGAACCCCAACTGGAAAGACTGCTATTACTTTTGGTTGGAACTGACTTCAATAGAGGAGATATATCTTGGGGTGGTGCTTGGGCTCAGTATTCCTTAACTTGTATGCTACAGGATATTTTAGCAGGTGTGTTAGGATTTTTTTCATAGAGTATGTCAAAATTACCTTGTCATTGCTCAACTAAGAATCTTAATAGGGATCTATAACCCCTTAAAAGAATAAAAGGTCTGTTTACTTGGTTTAATGTCATAGCAGTAGCAACCATTCAGAATTACTTTTGTATTTAAGTATGTTGATATTCATGATAAATGCAAGCCTTAAAAAGGTGTTAGGTTATTAAAGTGCATGAATATTTGAGCTAGTCTGCTTTATTATTGATAGCAGTGCTGTGCTGCTTACTGGGTGAGGAAATAATTTTGCCTCAGTTTTTTCATATATAACGTAAGGATAATAAGAATAATCTTTCTATAAGGTTGTTTTTATGAATAAGTCAATTAATGTATGTAAAGTAATTAAATAACTCTTTGTACATGTTATGTGTTCAGTATTTTCTACTACTTGATACTTGTCTCCAGCATTTGGAGGTAATACAGTGATTGCTAGCATTCCTTAGATGTGTGGGAACTCTTTTGCCTCAGATTCTTTTATAGTTAGTAGAGCATTTATTCTGTCATTCTCTGAACTAGAGGAAAAAAATATGTTTTAATATGTTTCCAAAATCTGTATAAATTATTAAAACAGGACTATCCCCTTACATACAGGAGAATTACTGGCTCCAGTAGCTGCAGAAGCCATGGAGGAAGGAACAGTAGGTGATGATATAGGTGCGACAGCTGGTGACTCTGATGACTCCCTTCAACAGTCCTCAGTTCAGTTGCTGGAAACTATAGATGAACCTTTGACACATGATATAACAGGTAAATTTTTATGTTATGTTTTCTTCTTTACTTTAATTCTATTAAATGAAACGTTTCAAAATAAAGAATGTTAGAGAAACAAAAAGTTGATTTTTATATTTTTCTATTAGTTGTTTGGCCTTATAAACTAGATCCATTATTTTCCTGGTAAATAAATTTTGTCTTGGTTCTCTGAATGAATGCCTATTACAACAAAGTGCTATTGTTTCATAATGTCCTAATTATGTTGATATAGTGTGATTTGGCTATGATGAAGAAAATGCTTTGTAGAAAACATGAAACATAGAAAGTGACGAAGACAGCAATTTTAAAAGCTCTTACTCTTTAAGATCCAGCATGTGATTTTTTGGTGTATTTTTTTCTTTTTCTTTCCCTTTTAAAAAGTATTTTTGTAAATTAGCATGCATAATCCTTTATCATCTTCATACCCCTTAATTTTCAAAAATCTGTTTTGGTTACTTACCTTATATATGTCAGATGCTGCAGTCATTTTCAACCATTTGTCATTCCTTAATCTTAGGTTTGCTCATAATTTGCTGTTACTTACTTGACATTCTCTTTATCTGGAATAGATTTCCTATGTGCCTGATGCACACTTCCTTATCGAAGGTTCGCATAAAGCATGCCTTTCTCTAAGAGCCTTTTTCTGTCACTCCCAGCAGAGTTGGGGACTTTGCCATTTGTACGTCCCTTGTACTCTCAAATATCTCTGCTAACACATGTTGTCAGTTTTAATTATTGTGTACCCTCACCTCTGAATCTCTCTTAATTTATTGGATTGGAGAGTTTTATTAATCTTCATTTACTTATACTTAAGCCCTCATACAGGCTGGCATTTACTGGGCATTTTATAAAGTTATATTGAATAAGAGGATGGGAATGATGGAAAAGTAAGACTTATAATGGGTACTTATGTGAGTTGTAAGAAAGCTACTTAAAAATTTGGAGACATTGAGAGAGAATAATTTCTAATTCATAACTGAAAAATAAGGTAAATGGCTTCCTTTTTTTTTTTTTTTTTTTTTTTAAATAAGACAGAGTCTTGCTCTTGTTGCCCAGGCTGGAGTGCAATGGCATGATCTCACTGCAACCTCCACCTCCCAGGTTCAAGCAATTCTTATGCCTCAGCCTCCTGAGTAGCTGGGATTACAGATGCCTGCCACTACACCTGACTAATTTTTGTAATTTTAGTAGAGATGGGGTTTCGTCTTGTTGGCCAGACTGGTCTTGAACTCCTGATCTCATTATTTGCCCACCTTGGCCTCCCAAAGTGCTGGAATTATAGGCATGAGCCACTGTGCCCAGCCAGTAAATCGCATTCTCTTTTTTTTTTTAGACAGACTCTCGCACTATTACCCAGGCTGTAGTGCAGTGGCATGATCTCGGCTCACTGTAATCTCTGCCTCCTGGGTTAAAGCAGTTCTCCTGCCTCAGCCTCCCGAGTAGCTGGGACTACAGGTGTTCACCACCACACCCAGCTTTTTTGTTGTTGTTGTTGATATTTTTAGTAGAGACAGGATTTTGCCATGGTGGCCAGGATGGTCTTGATCTCTTGACCTTGTGATCTGCTCACCTCGGCCTTCCAAAGTGCTGGGATTACAGGCGTGAGCCACCGTGCACGGCTGTAAATGACGTTCCTATAACTTCAGTCCTCTTTGCTTTTCTCTTTAGTACTGGGTAACATTACCTGTAATAATGAATGTAATATAGTGAATTACCTGTTAGATGTAAAAGAATGTATACTACTTAGTAATGTTAGTAATTATTTTTAATAGCAAAGTTTATGCAACTTACTTGAACAAGAGCTAATACTATGGTCTTTTCCCTAGGAAAGCAAATATCAATACATCTTTATTTTTATTATGTATCATGGAGCGATATGTTTGCATATATAGAGTTTTTTATTAAACATATGTAACATGCAAGTAAAATAACTTTTTGTAACATTATGTCATCTAAATTTTATGTGATATACTCCACTAATAAGATCACTTTTAATTATTGGAAGGTGCACCTCCTCTGTCCTCTTTGGAAAAAGATAAAGAAATTGACCTTGAGTTACTTCAAGATCTAATGGAAGTTGACATTGATCCTTTAGATATTGATTTGGAAAAGGACCCTCTTGCAGCCAAGGTTTTTAAGGTATGATACATTAGAATTTTCTTTGAAAGGAGTCTTTTGTCTCATACTTTTGGCTTAGTAATTACTTAGAAAAGAAAAATATACATACTTATCACGAATGCAACTTATTATTCAGCGTATTCACAATGCATTAAATTGCTGTAGGTACTTCTATTGTAGTTTTTTAAAAAAGCCTACAACGGAATAGTATACATTTTTATTAATATGCCTATTAGTAATTACCATACAGAAATGGAAACCACATTTAAGTATCAGAAGTATAGTTATAGATCACCAACATTTCAGACAGCCATTTAAACTCATTCGAGTTGAGTTCATTACAGATTCTACTTGTATGTTAGCCTACTTCTGTGTTTTTTGTTTGTTTGTTTGGAGCCTACTTTCTTTTTTTAAAGGAGAATCACTTGTAATACTTTATGGTGGTACTTTATGTTCTTTGGTACGTAAGAGATTTTATTATGGATGCTACTTATCTTTCAGTTTCTAAACATACAGAGTATGTTTAGATTTTGGCAGAAAGAAAATTATTGGACCATTCTAAAAATTATTAATATTATAAGTGGATTTGGGAAATTTAAATGGTAAATAGAATATTTATTTTGTAGTTCTGTTTGTGTTTAGATAATGTAAATAATCTGTCATTCAGCCAAGAGGAAAAAGTAAACTACACTTTTTTTCCATTATTTTAAGCCAATAAGCAGTACATGGTATGATTATTGGGGTGCTGATTATGGGACCTACAATTACAACCCTTACATTGGAGGTCTGGGAATTCCTGTAGCAAAGCCACCAGCAAACACGGAGAAGAACGGATCACAGACAGTTAGTGTTTCAGTCTCTCAGGGTAAGTGTATGTTTATATTTTAAGGCATATGTTCTTCTTAAAACAAGTCTCAGATGTATGTATATTTTGTTCTTTGAGAAATTGAGCCTGGGGGTATGCCAGTGGGTTTAGTGTGCCATGAGTACTATACAGAGCTGTTTCTCTGTAGTCAGTTTGGTGGAACTTCCATCTTTTTGGTTCTCTATCAGAATGACACCTAGTATGTGTTGTGTGTGAAGGCAATGATTTTAATTAATTGTACTTTAATTCTTGATTTTAATAATAAACTTGTATTTTATTTATAAACAGAAATTACATTAAATAATTAAATATTGCTTTTGCAGTTTCCTTTCTTTTCTTTTTCCTTTTTTTTTTTTTTGAGATGGAGTCTTACTCTGTTGCCCAGGCTGGGGTACAGTGGTGTGATTCCATGTCACTGCAACTGCCATCTCCCAGTCCAAGCAATTCTCCTGCCTCAGCCTCCTGAGTAGCTGGAATTACAGGTGCCCGCCACCACATCCAGCTTTTTTTTTTTTTTTTTTTGGTATTTTTAGTAGAGACAGGGTTTTACCATGTTAGCCAAGCTGGTCTTGAACTCCTGACCTCAAGTGATCTGCCCGCCTCTGCCTCCCAATGTGCTTGGATTACAGGAATGCCTGGTCTTATTTTTTTTTGCTTTTCTAGTCATGTAGAATGTATCAGATGTATTAACTTTTAAATATATTTTTCCCTTTTCAACCCTGCTACCTCTGTTATAAAATATTTTTTAAAAATTTGGCGATCATTAAAAAGTCAGGAAACAACAGATGTTGGAGAGGATGTGGAGAAATCGGAACACTTTTACTCTGTTGGTGGGAGTGTAAATGAATTCAACCATTGTGGAAGATAGTGTGGCAATTCCTCACGGATATAGAACTGGAAATACAATTTGACCCAACAGTCCCATTTGGGTATATGCCTTTACTTCATATATACCCAAAGGATTATAAATCATTCTACTGTAAAGATACATGCACACGTATGTTTATTGCAGCACCATTCACAATGGCAGAAACTTGGAACCAACCCAAATGCCCATCATTGATAGACTGGATAAAGAAAATGTGGCACATACACACTATGGAATACTATGTAGCCATAAAATGGATGAGTTCATGTCCTTTGCAGGGACATGATAAAGCTGAAAACCATCTTTCTCAGCAAACTAACACAAGAGCAGAAAACCAAACACTGCATGTTCTCACTCATAAGTAGGAGTCGAATAATGAAAATACATGGACACAGGAAGGGGAACATCACATACCAGGACCTTTTGGGAAGTGGGAGGATAGAGGAGGGATAGCATTAAGAGAAATACCTAATGTAGATGATGGGCTGCTAGGTGCAGCAAATCACCATAGCACGTGGCTACCTAAGTAACAAATCTGTACGTTCTGCACATGTATCCCAGAACTTAAAGTATAATAATAATAAAATAAAAAATTGAAACACATTTATCAAAATGTTTCAAGTTTAATGCAGAGAATGCTTATTCTCCATAACCATTTGAGAGTAATTTGATGTAATATTTGTTTTGTTTTGTTTTACAAATCAGGACATTCTTCCACATACACACATCAAGAAGCATATTACCTCAAAATCAGGAAATTAACATTACTGCTATCAAACACTGAGAGCCCATTCAAATTTTAGTGGTTGTCTAGTTAATGTTTTTTATGCACAAGAGTCCAGTGAAAAATCATGCATTGCATTTAATTGTAATGTCTCTTCAGTCTCATTCAGTCTGCAGTAGTTCTTCATAGCTGACCTTCATGACATTCATGCTTTTAAAGATAGCAGTCCAGTTATTTTGTAGAATGGTCCTCAGTTTGTGTTTGTGCTATTTTCTTGTAATGAGATTGAGCTATTTTCTTGTGATTAGATTGAATTAATGCATCTTGGCAGGAATATCCCACAAATAATGTTTCCCTCTGTCCTCCCCCACCAACCCTCATTTCATTCAATTAGGTAGCCTGTGGTTTTGATCTCTCTCACTATTGGTAATGTTAAATTTAACTACTTGATGAATGAGTTGTCTGCTGGGCTTCTCCCTTGCAAAGTTAGTCTTTTTCCCTTTGTAAAAATGTTTTGTGGTCATTGGATTTTTAGTGGGGACACATGGTCTTGTTCTATCACCCAGGCTGAAGTATAGTGGTGTGATCTCAACTCCCTATAACCTCTGCCTCCTGGGTCAAGCAGTTCTCCTGAGTCTCTCAAGTAGCTGGGACTACAGATGTGTGCCACCATGTACGGCTAATTTTTGTATACACAGGATTGCCTAGGCTGGTCTCAAACTCTCAAGCTCAAGCAGTCCATCTTCCTCAGCCTCCTGAAATGCTGGGATTAAAGGTGTGAGCCATAATGCCTGGCTTCTATAAAAAGTTGTTTGGGGGCTGGGAAGCAGAATGGTTCTTGGAAACTATACATATCCTGTTTCTCACAAAATTTCTTTTTGAAAAAATTACTGGCCATATGTGGTGGCTCATGTCTATAATCCCAGCACTTCGGGAGGCCAAGGTGGCTGAGGTCAAGAGTTTAAGACCAGCCTGGCCAACGTGGCAAAACCCCATCTCTACCACAAAAGAAAATTAGCTCTGCCTGGTGGTGGGCGCCTATAATCCCAGCTGCTCAGGAGGGTGAGTTAGGAGAACTGCTAGAACTCTGGGAGTGGAGGTTGCAGTGAGCCAAGGTCATGCCATTGCACTCCAGTCTGGGTGTCAGCGAGACTCCGTCTCAAAAATAAAAAAATTACTGTAATAGTTTATTCATTTAGTTTTGACTGGACTCATGGTTTCCTTTTTTATCCAGTAAGTTATGTCTTACTGTCTTTTTTTTATTGTGGAAAAAATGTAAATAACATAAAATTTTTCTTTTTGATTTGTTGAGATAGGGGTCTCACTATATTGCCCAGGCTGATCACCCACTCCTGGGTGAGCCCAGTCCTTAAACCTCAGCCTTCCAAGTATCTGAGATTACAGCATGCTCTACCACACCTGGCATATTTATTATTTTGACCATTTTTTGTGTGTATATAGTTTGCTCTCAATGAGTATATTGATAGTGTTGTCATCTGTTTTTTGCTGTTCAATTTGTCTCATTTGATGGGTAGGATTTTCCTTGAGATTTTCTCATTATTTTAGCAATTCCTAGTTCTCTGGCAAAACATGGTAGCCCAGGCTCATCTTTTGCTTTAATCTGTCCCACCCTGGGAATTAGTCACTTCTTAAAGGAGTATGGTATTTCAAAACCTTTTAAAGGAGAAATGTTGTTAACAAACCATGATTTGGGTCATAGGTATATGTGTTGCTATTTTGGGACTGTTTTCATTCCCTGTGGTGAACAGAGCTAGGGCGTATACACAGACTTGCATTTATATTTCTATGTGGGTATATCTGTCCTGAATATGATGAGTTCACATCAGTATATCTGAATTTAATCTAATTTCATAGGGTTTATTTGAGCTTTCTTCCTTTCTATAGTTATAGCACTTTATTCTGACAATGAGAAACCTGGTGCTCATGATCCTTAATATCTTTGTTTCCATTATCGTTACTTCACTTATTTAATATTTCTGTCTCCATATAACCAATCACCTGTCTCTACCCTCCTTTCCACAGATATTCTTCCCCTGGTCTGGCTCTGATACTGCATGCTAGGTGGTTGTTCTGTAAGGACACACTCCTCATCCTCTCTTGGGTTCAGATGTCAACATTTTATTGTAGGAGGTAGGACATGAGTAAGAATTGTCAAATATGTTCTTTTCCTTTTAATTGCTTTTTTTAGCCCTGGATGCTCGCCTTGAAGTTGGACTTGAACAGCAAGCAGAACTCATGTTGAAAATGATGTCTACCCTGGAAGCAGATTCCATTTTACAGGCATTAACAAATACTTCTCCTACATGTAAGTAAAATTACCATTTTTAGAGTCCTGCAGTGAATGATTTAGCTCTTTATCATTTTCAGGTGCATTCATCAAGGACAGATTTTTAAATACCATGGTGTGAGTCTGTGGGGACTTAGTGCGTAGCACTTTCCCAGCTCCAAGTTAGTAGCAAGTTGAAACCAAGACCAAGGATTAACTGCATTAACAAATGCAGGGACAGTCAAGCAGAATACCTCCATGTAGTGATCTCAGTTCAGTGCAGAAACCTCCATTGTGGTTTGTTTACTATATTATTGTGAGGTTAATAAAATTCCTTCGGAAGCCTGCATACTGGCCTGTGAGTTCATTGCACTATATCCAAATTTATGATGAAGTAGATTTTTGTAGTAACATCTTTGTCGTCCTTAAAGACTAAGATAGAGGATACACGGTAGGATGATAGCCAAATAGATCTGTTAATGCCAGAATTGAGAGGATTTACTACCTAATAAGCTCCAGAAAAGAAAGGCCAACTTTTTCATAAAGGACTAATAGTAAATATTTTAGGCTTTGCTTGCATATGGTGTATATTGAAACTACTCTGACTAGGTTGCAGGAAAACAGCCATAGACAATACGTAAATGAACGGGCATGGCTGTGTTACAAGAAACAGGTACCTTGTCAGAGCTGGCCATCACGTTGTGGTTTGCTGTCCTTGATAAAGTCTACCCAGTTCTAGACTTGGGTAGACCTCATGTCAGGGGAGTACAGTTGAAATAGCACTGTTTTTTTCAAGGACAGATTGGGGAACTGTGCTGAGAAGAGGGTGCTTGTTTTATTTTCTTAGACCTGCATATCACTTCACTTTCTCTAGGGCAGAGTGAGGAAGGGGTAGCGATAGTAGGCAGAACCCAAGGAAATTTTACAGATGGTTCTTTTATGGAGCGTTCACAACCCATTTCAATAGAGAGAAATTTGAGTTTTTAGGTCTTCCTTATGTTAAACTGAATTCTTTTCAGTCTTCAATCTTCTTTTTTTTTCTTTCTTGCTTTAGAGGGTATCAAAAGACGGGGAAAAAAGACCCAGAAGAAATAGTCTAGTGTTTTATAATCTTAGTCTTGGTACACAAATTTTCTTGTATCTTCTCTCCTAAGCAATATGGAGATCCCTTTTGTAGGGTCCAGTGTCTGCATGATTAGAGATAACTCAGTACTGCCCAGAGTAGCCCTTTTCTTTGTTAAGGCATTTCTTATTTAATACCACTTATTCTAATATCTTTCTGTAATTCTACTAAAGGATATTTGAAAAAAAGAATTTAAAAAATCCTTTTGAAATTGGTGTCTGCTTCTCTTTATCTTTTGATTTGCCTGCACACAGCTGTCTCTCTTATTTAGTATAATAATGAAATAAGGCTCTAAATATATGATAAAGCTGTTAGTGTTCCTGTATTTCTTTGGTTCCCGTCAATATATTCTCATTTAATTAGTTTAGTGTGTAACCTGGGCATCAGAACTGAAAGCTTCCCAGATGATTCTGATCTACAGTCAAAGTTAAAGATGAATGAACTAGAATCTAGGTTACTCTAAAACTGCCTTATCAATAATTACTCAGGAGTCTTATTTCTTTCCCTTTACTTTGCCTCCTTTATTAATTAGAAAAACTATTGCAAATAAAAATTGCTAGAGAAAATTGCCTTTTTTTACTGATTGAGTCCTGTGAATTTGGGAACTTCTCTCTTTGGTCATTATCTTTTTACTTTCAAGTAATGTTATAAAAACACATTTTTCAAATACTAAATATCGTTTTGAACCATTCTAAAGAATGCAATTTTAATTTTTAAAAGCAAATTAACCTATTTATACATATGAATAACTAGTTAACATATATCCTGATACTTTATGTATGAAATTATACTTGTGTTTAATTTTCAGTATCACAGTCTCCCACTGGAGCAGATGATTCACTTCTAGGGGGTTTACAAGCATCAAACCCAACCAGCCAGCTTATTATACAGTTATCATCTGTCCCAATGTTAAATGTTTGTTTCAACAAACTTTTTTCCATGCTTCAAGTCCATCATGTTCAGGTATGACTTCAGGTGAAATGGTGTATTTTTGTATATTATTGTTAGCCTAGTAAAAGATGAAACTAACTGGGAAGTTCATTCTAGACGGGTCAGAGATTATTTCTTAATATATTCAGTTAGAAAGACATTAGAAAAACTTTGATTACCAAAGTAATCACAGTTTCTCATTGATGGACCGCTGATAATTTTAATGATTTTAAGCTTCAGTACTTTAATTCCTGCTACACACACATGCACAAACCTGTGATTTAGAGACTTGAATCATAGGGCATGGTGGCTTGAGTGTGTAGTCGTAGCTACTTAGGAGACTGAGACAGGAAGATTGCTTGAGGCCAAGAGTTTGAGACCAGCTTGGGCAACATAACACTAGATCCTGTCTCTTATAAAATGAAAAAATTAACCAGATGCAATAGCACATGCCTACAGTCCCAACTACCCAGGAGGCCGAGGTGGGAGGATTGCTGGAACCCAGGAGTTCAAGATATAGCTAGACCTTATGTAAAAAAAAAAAAAAAAAAGACTTGAATCACCTATTTTAATTTAGAAGAATCTTTTTATGAGGTAATTTATAAGTTTTAATTCAGGTAAATTTTGTTCTTCAAGAATTTTAAGATATGTTTGCTGATCAACTAATTTCATTAACTAGAAGATGTTTCTAAGTGTCAAGAAGTGTTTAATAGAAAAGGTTATTTACTCATGACAAGAATTTAAACATAAGATTGTTATTTAAATTGTATTTCATAATAGGTATATTTTTCACCTGTTGATTTTCATTCTTTTTCAGTTGGAGTCACTTCTCCAATTGTGGCTCACACTGAGCCTGAATTCTAGTTCATCTGGAAACAAAGAAAGTGGAGCAGACATATTTTTATATAATGCTAATAGAATACCTGTCATTTCATTAAATCAAGGTAAGATTTATTAGGAGAAAAATTATTATAGTCTAAATAAGAAACTTACAAGGTGATCATTAGGTGAAAATATACCTAATCTTTGTCATTAGGGGTAATAACATTCTAGTGGGGAATAAACATAATACCTTTTGAAAAAGATGCACTAACTTATTGATTAGCAGCAAAGATATAGGGAGACCTTGTTAAGAACAGAAGACTCTTTCTTCTGTTCTGTGATATGCCTATATGCAACTAAAATTTACAAGGTTCTATTACTCTTTATATTTTCTTGAAGTTTTGTCTCATCTATAAAAGCGGTTTGGTTTTTAATTTTTAAAATTTTTTCATTTTTAAAAACTGGATTAGCCTCTGGAGGAATCAGTCAGCTGGAGAAGGTTGTCAGTTTCCTGTAGAAGTTGGGTTTATTTCTTGGCAAATAGGAGAATGTGGGAATGGTGGTAGTAAATTATATCATTCAAAAGGAAAAGAACTAGCCTTCAGCCCTAGCTACAGGAATCTCTTTTAGTTATGTTTTAAGTAAAATATAAATGAGAATCTGTTTCTGGTGTTTTCTCCCTAGAGTGGGTACCATTCTGTGGTTTGCCTGGCTTTTATGTGATGGGTCTTCTAACGTCAGTGCCAACCTTACTGATCAGGGGTTCTACTTACATCTCCACTGACCCAGCACCAGCCAGCTCTTCTTTAATTGATAGATTTCCGTGTCTTCCATTATATTATTATTAATATTATAAAATCTGTTTTCATCTCTTTTTAATTTCATTGTGAAAAATATTATATATTTATGAAATAGAAGAGTAAAAAGTAGTTATTCCTGGCTGGGCACAGTGGCTCATGCCTGTAATCCCAGTACTTTTGAGAGGCTGAGGTGAGCAGACCCCTTCAGGGCAGGAGTTTTAGACAAGCCTGGCCAACATGGTGCAACTCTGTCTTTAGAAAAAAAATACAAAAATTAGCTGGCTGTGTTGATGCACACCTATAATGTCAGTTTTTCCAATATGCATTATTGTTTTTGGCTGCTGGTTTTGTAGAATGTGAGGATTTTTAGTAACACACAAGTTATATTGAAGTAGAAATGCCTGTAGTTTGAATAGTACAACAAACTGATAGTAACAACTTGTCATTTCAGGTTTAATGGGCTGAGCTTTAAACCTTATCCTAAAGTGTTACTGATTCTTAATGCTTTAGTTGTATTTAATTGAGAATTCTTTTTATTTGCATGTTTTGAAGATACTCATTAAAGAGCTGATTTAAATAAATAGTGTCTTGTTTGTTAATTCATTCTTTTGGTTTTTAATTCTTTATAAATATTGTTTTTCTGAAAAATATGTTCCCTTTCTCTTTTCTACATAGCATCAATAACTAGCTTTCTCACAGTGTTAGCTTGGTATCCCAATACTTTGCTCCGGACATGGTGCCTTGTGCTTCATAGCCTAACACTCATGACAAACATGCAGCTTAATTGTAAGTTCATAAATTTATTCATTTAAATCTCTGACATATACTTTAGTTTTCTGCTGTTGGATTCTTAAAACACAGTTTTCCAAGGAGTGATATACTTGTTAAAGTGATTGAGTTGGCAGGGCTTGGTGACTCACTCCTGTAATCCCAGCACTTCAGGAGGCCAAGTCGGATGGATCACTTGAGGTCAGGAGATAGAGAGTAGCTTGGCCAACATGATGAAACCCTGTCTCTACTAAAAATACAAAAATTAACCAAGTGTGGTGGCGGCCTTTAGTCCTAGCTACTTGGGAGGCTGACTTGAACCTGGAAGGCGAAGTTTGCAGTAAGCTAAGATAGCCACTGCACTCCACCCTTGGCGACAGAGTGAGAGACTGTCTCAACAAAAAAGTGATTGAGTTTTTTATTTTAGCATGTCTCTTCTGAATTAGTTCTTATATATCCTTTTTGTTTGTTTACTTTGGTAATATAGTCTCATATTCCTCTTTAGATGTTCAGATCATACTTTTACTTTTAAAAACTTATTTATTTAAAGAGAATTGATTGCTTTTAGAGTACAAAGGCAGGTTTTTACATTTAGTCTAAGTTTTTATGTTTTTTTAAAATATGACTTTTTACTTTAAAATGATTTACTCATTATTGATTCATAAATGTGCGTAACTAGATTTTTGGGTTTTGTTTAATAATTTAAATCATTGCTTAGCTTCAAAATGCTTTTTCCATTTGGAATATATTTTCCACAAATGAGAGCAAAGCATCACTATGATACTGAAGATGAATTTGATGCAAAGGATATTTTATTCAGCTCAGAAAACCTGTACTTTAGAGCATAGTTAACCTGTATACAACTAACATGTAAAAAGGAATAATTTTGCCACAACTTATTTAATTAAGAAAATTCAGTTAAAATTTACCTGAACAGTAGATCTCTTCAGGTTAAAATTTACCTGAAAAGTAGACTGTTTCTGGAAGGGGGAGTTAGTAAGAACAGGCTTTCCAAGTGAGAGTCAGGACCTGGTTACACCTTTTCTATTTGATTGTACTAAATAAGATGTACAACTCAAGGTGTTTTCACAGAGGAGGGGCGGAGGAGATAGATGGTAGATAGAATAGAGAGTGAAGTCCTGCTTAGTATAGTAGAGACTGAAACCACTTTAATAAACTGTAATTACTAGGAATATATGAATTTTCCTTGGAACTAGTAAGATGCTTTTAAATACTGCATTTCCTTTTTTCATGGTCCATTTCTTAAGAGGTTTTCTAAAAAAATGTTTTATAGCTGGTTCCAGCAGTGCCATTGGAACTCAGGAGAGTACTGCTCATTTGTTGGTTTTAGATCCAAACCTTATTCATGTGTTAGTGAAATTTCTTTCTGGCACCAGTCCACATGGAACAAATCAGCACTGTCCACAGGTAATATGATGTTTAATCTGGGATACACCCAGACTACTCAATAAATTTGTGATATAAAGCTATGTAATTTTTTGTTTCTAAAGTATTAAGTAATAGCCTTTTATATTTGTAATAATAGCTATACTGACACTAAATAGTAGCAGGTGGTAAGTTCTTAGAACAGTGATACTAGGTTTTCATGTAGATACATCTTTTCAGCATTAATTTTGGATAACTGGAAACATTCTGAGTAAATATTGCAAAGGTAGAGAAGCATTTCAAAAATGTTGGAATTAAAATAAATTTTAATATATTTGATGACTTCTATCAGGATTATCAGTTGACCTTAATTATTTTATGCTTAACCAAAAAATAACAGTATTGCTCAGGGCTTATAAACATTTTCTGTCTCTCTATAAATTTTCCTTTATATCAATTTAATTCCTTGTTATGGTGTACTGCTTCTGTATAAATATTTCTACTTTATTATATTTCTTTTAATGTAAAAATATATTTAGTATTTATACCATCTTTTAAAATCAAGCTAGATCAAGATTATCTTGCAAGTTTATCATTTTAAAATTCTTAACTGAATTTGCCATTAGATAAGTTCTAATTTCAGCAGCCCGGTTTCTCTTATTAATTTATTTATTCAATGTTTAAGAGGCTTGTATATGCTTCTTGAAGGTAGTAGAGATGTAGTATTTACGAAGATCAAATGCTTGCCTTCATAGTGCTTAAGTTTAGTCAGTACTCTAATATTTAATATATTTTAATTTTGTAGACCATAGTAAAATAAATGAGACAAGGAGAGAGTAAGAGAGAAGAAACTCTTAATATTAAATATATTTTAATTTTAATTATTATTTATATTTAATTATATTTATATTATTTATATTTAATTTTGTAGATCATAGTAAAATAAATGAGACAAGGAGAGAGTAAGAGAGAAGAAACTAACTTGTAGTTAGATTAGAACAGTGTTTTGGTAGGGGTAGAGATATGTTATCAAGTGATTATTGTATTTAAGATTGTTTGAAGCTGAAACAAGAAAACTCCTTGGGATCACCAATTCTGACTTCATTATTTTACATGTAAGAAAATATGCATGATCAGCTACATTGCCCCAAATTACACAACTAGTAATTGGTATAGCTAGGTGTCAGTGTGCAAGACATTGCAAAAAGTAATGTTTTCTTTCTGTTTTTTAGTAAAAGGCAGGAGGAAATAACTTTCTAAAAGTTTTTAACTTATTGAAGATCGAGCTTTCCTTTTGTTATCTTGGTTTTATGTAGCAACTTCTGATAAGAAAGCTGTGATTTGTATGCTCAGTGTCAGAAATTAAATTTATTTAACTCTAAAATAATTTGGAGGGTTATATTGTATTTTATTTTCCAGAACTCCTCCAGGGTTTTATGAGTTATTCATCAAGCCAAATTAGCATCAAGTGAAACAATATATAGAAGTGTTACAGCATACTCCAAAATGTACCTCAGGTTACTTAGTGTGGTGTTCCCTGTCATTTCTTTCATTAATGAGTTAGAAGTTTGGGAAAGCAGGGTTTTTTTTAGACTTGGTATAAATTTATTTTCATTTAGTTTTACTTAGTTAGTTTTTGTTTTGTTTGTCTCTTAGCTTATTAATTGCTCTGCTAGTTTTTAGAAACATGACCTTTTTTGGATCATTTTACCTCTCTGCTCCTGAGTTCTTTGATTTTGAAATGGGGTAATTAAGAAGGTTATTCGTGAAAATTTGTGTTAAGTTTTTTATCCTCTGGAAAGCATTCTAAAACTATTTATTGTATAATTCAAGTGAATTTTTTGCAGTATTGAGTTCAGTAAACCTCATAGAGTTGTTCTGTATAAACCATAATGAAAAAGTATTGATAGTAGAATCTTTTATTTGCAATTTAAAATAAATACATTAAGACCTAAAAAATTGATTTTCTCTTATCATTGTTAAAACTTTTATTTTCCTCATATGAAAAGTTACAGTGTATAGCTCTTGACTTTATACTTGATAATTTAAAAATGAATGATTCTGTAAATGGTATCATTAAGCAGTTTTCAGTGAATATACATTTCTCTTCAGGTCGGTCCAACAGCTACACAAGCTATGCAAGAATTTCTTACCCGATTACAAGTGCATCTTTCATCAACATGTCCTCAGATATTCAGTGAATTTTTGCTCAAGCTAATTCATATACTTTCCACTGAAAGGTAAATTTTTGTGTACTAATATGTTCCTGATAGAGAAGTAACATGTAACTCTCCAAATATACTTTTTTCTTTAAGGTTTATTGGGAATTTATCTGTGAAGAAATAAGCAGGAGGACAGTAGGAATTACAGGGGAAGGATTTATTGGTGTGTTTCCTGATTGTTTGCATTTCATTTCATTATGGTTCTCCCAATTCCTTCTACCTCTACTCCCTGTAATATGAAAGGAATACGGTTGACTTGCTTTTAATTGTTTTACAGGTTAGTTATTAGAAGCCTTTTAAAAGGTGAAATTTATTTTAAAGCTGTTTAAACTCTAAAGCTACTACTAGTGATTGTATAGATAAGAAACTGAAAAATAGAGCTCATGAAAGAAAATTGTATACTAGTCTTTTGTAGAAATTCTAAATAAATGTATTAACAAAATCAGATACTACATTATAAGAAGAAATTGTGACCATAATGGGTTAATTCTTATAATGCTTGAATGCTTCAATATCATATATCTCTTATTAATGTCATTTTATTTTATATTTCTTAAAATCCAATATTACTTTCTGATGAAAACTTCTTTTTTTGAGATGGAGTCTCGCTCTTTCGCCAGGCTGGAGTGCAGTGGTGCTACATTGGTTCACTGCCACCTCCGCCTCCCAGGTTCAAGTGATTCTCATGCCTCAGCCTCCCGAGTAGCTGGGATTACAGGCACATGCCACAACACTCAGCTAATTATTGTAATATTAGTAGAGATGGGATTTCACCATGTTGGCCAAGGTGGTCTCAGTCTCCTGACTTTGTGATCCATCCACCTTGGCCTCCCAAAGTGTTGGAATTACAGGCATGAGCCACTGTGCCCGATTGAAAACTTTTAATGAGTTATAAAGTGTTATCTTATTTTTGAAGTTACAATAAAACTACGTGATGGACAAATTACATAATTAATAAAACATCTGGCATGCTTGAGTATTTCAAAAAATCCCCATTAACATAAGGAATAAGGCTGGACTTAGTGGCTCATGTCTGTAATCCCAGCACTTTGGGAGACTGAGGTGGGGAGATCGCTTGAGCCCAGGAGTTTGAGAGCAGTCTGGGCCACATGGAGGTACTCCGTCACAAAAAAAAAAAAAAAAAAAAAAAAAAAAAGCCAGATGTGGGGTGTATACCTGTAATCCCAACTACTGTGTATACCTGTAATCCCAACTACTGTGGAGGCTGAGGCAGGGGGATGGATTGAAACTGTGAGCCCGGGAGGTGAAGGTTGCAGTGAGCCCTGATTGTGCCACTGTACTCTAACCTGGATGACAGAACAATACTGTATCTCAAATTAATAATCAGGAATAAGTCAGTAGTGGCTGTTGCCACTTTTTTCATCTAATTTTATTCTGGAAATGTCAGTGCATCAAAAGATTTTTTAAAAACAATACATATTGAAAATGAGTAAAATCATTTGTGTATTATGACTTTTTAAAAATGAGAATATTAGAAATCGCAGGAAGAATATGTAGTTTATAAAATTTAACACAACAGTGGCATTCTGTTGTGACTTAAATATATACATTTGGAAAACATCAATGTTTATGTAAAAATAATATTTATATATACTTTGTGAGGATTTTGTGAAATATAAATAAAATCACCTGAGGAGTAAAGATTAGTCACCATTATTTTATTTTTATTTAACTACCAGGATTTTTAATTTTAACTTTGCAGGCTTTAGCATAGTCAGATTCATAGAGTTCACAACAGTGAATACTTTCTTTTTTTTTTTTGAGATGGAATTTCGCTCTTGTGCCCTGGCTGGAGTGCAGTGGCGCAATCTTGGCTCATTGCAACCTCCACCTCCTGGGTTCAAGCGATTCTCCCGCCTCAACCTCCCGAGTAGCTGGGACTACACGTTCATGCCACCACACCTGGCTAATTTTTTTGTGTTTTTAGTAGAGATGGAGTTTCACCATGTTAGCCAGGATTGTCGATCTCCTGACCTCGTGATCTGCCTGCCTCGGCCTCCCAAAGAGCTGGGATTACAGGCGTGAGCCACCTCGCCCGGCCTAAGCAGAGATGTTTTGAGGTTTATATGCCACAAAAACTGTTTAGGAATTTTCTCCACTTCACTTCATCCATCATATACCCTGTATATTTTCATGGCATAGTTTATTTCATATGGTCCACAAAGCTGTGACCCAAGAAGAATGTTAGTTTCTGTTTGTTATGTATGTTGATAATAAAGGCTCTGGTATCCTGTTAAAGATCCAGCAGCTCTTTAGTTAGATTAATAGTATCAAAATATAAACTGAAAGAAATACTCAATATTAAGAAGGCATTCAGTTTTACCAGATGAGGGTTTTGCAGACAACTATCTATTGGCCTTTGGACTCTGTTTTCACTTTAGTAAGTATCCTTCAAAAAACAGAAGTTTTAAGATTCTAGATATAATCTAAATTGTCAACTTCTATGTATTTTTTGTTATTGTTGTTTCTTAAATACCTTCCCCACTGAATGTCACACAGAATATCCTGTTTTCTTCTAGAAATTTTACAATTTTATGTTTTATATTTAGATTTGTTATTTTTTGCTTTCAGGATAAAGTTTTTTTTTTTTGGTCTGTTGATGTTGAGTTGTTCCTATACCATTTTTTGAAAATACCTTTCTGTTTTCATTGGATTTCCTTTTTAATTCTTCAAATATCAGTCAATGATATTTGTTTTGATCTATTGAGAAACTTTTTTTTTGAGACAGCTTTGTTCTTTTGCCCAGGATGGAGTACTGTGATGTGGTCTTTGCTCACTGCAACCTCTGCCTCCTGGGTTTGTGCAATTCTAATGCTGCAGCCTCCTCAGTAGCTGGGATTACAGGCATGTCACCAAACCTGCCTAATTTTTGTATTTTCAGTAGAGGTTTCACCATGTTGGCCTGCTTGGTCTCAAACTCCTGGCCGCAAGAGATCCACCCACCTCTGTCTCCCAAATTGCTGGGTTTACAGGCATGAGCCACCACACCCAGCCTCATTTGTTCATACAATATATTATATAGAATTGATATTTTTGTCTATTTTTTATGCATTAACTCACTGTCTTTGTTTCCTTGTAGTGTTTTTTGAAATCTAATAGTGTAGGTTCTCCACCATTGTTCTTTATGTTTTGGCAGTTTTAATTCCATTCCTTTTCCTTATAAATTTCACAGTCAGATTGATTTGCCAGAAGAAAATCTTGCTGGATTTTGAGTGAGATTGTATCACTCTGTAGATCATTTTGGGCAGATTTATTGCTTATTTGGGGTTTTGTTTGTGTACAGCCATGTTGTCAGAGAATAGTTAGTTTTATTTCTTCCTTTCTTTATGCATATGTCTCACCGCCCCATTTGTACTTGTAAGGACTTCCAGTATGCTGTTGAGTAGAAATGGTAAAAGTTGTTCTTCCTTCTTTTTCTCAATCTTAAGATCTATGAAACATTGTCTTTCATAATTAGATATGCTACTAGCTGGAGTTCTTTTTTAGATACTTGATGGTAAGTTGAGGAAGTTCCAGTTTGTTATGACTTGCTAAGACATTAAAAAAATTATAAATGTCTTTTGGATTTTGTTAGATGTTTCTCTGCATCTGTTGAAATGATCATAGTTTGTTTCTTTTTTCATCTGTTTATATGGTAAATTATATTGATGTTTTCTAAAGAGTTGGGATCTAAGGCCGGGCACGGTGGCTCACACCTATAATCCCAGCACTTTGGGAGGCTTAGGTGGGTGGATCACGAGGTCAAGAGATCAAGACCATCCTGGTCAACAAGGTGAAACCCCGTCTCTACTAAAAATACAAAAATTAGCCGGGCATGGTGGTGTGCGCTTGTAGTCCCAGCTACTCAGGAGGCTGAGGCAGGAGAATTGCTTGAACCCAGGAGGTGGAGGTTGCGGTGAGCCGAGATCGTGCCATTGCACTCCAGTATGGGTAACAACAGCGAGACTCCGTCTCAAAAAAAAAATAAAAATATAAAAATAAAAAAAAGAGGTGGGATCTCATCATGTTGCACAGGCTGGCCTTGAACTCCTGTGTTCAAGCAAACTTTCAGTCTCATTTTTTTTCCTAGCTGGGCCAATAGGCATATGCCACTACACCAAGTTTGATTTTTAAATTTTATTTATTTATTTATTTTTCTGTGTTATGACTTCGTATTGTTGCTCTGGATTTTTTTTTTAAGTGTCAGTCAGTGTGCATTCTCAGACCCCCTTGGTCATAACATATCAATCGTAACTTGCTGAATTTATTCTCTGAAAGAGGTTGTGTAATATGTGTACTGTCACTTACTTAAATATTTTGTAGCATTTGCCATTGAAGCATTTTATGGCTACAGTTTGTCTTTTTCTTGCTGTTAGATTGAGGGTGATGCTCTTTTCAGCATTCTTTATCTTAGGCATAAGCAGAATTTGAAGAGCATTCAATTTTGATACATAAGAATGATTTGGTTGAATCTTAATTTTTACATATCATCAGTAGGGAATATTTACAGTAGTAGTATTTGAGAATGTAAAAAATTAGAACTCATTTTATTATAAGAAATGCCTTGTGATTTTTGAAGTATTTTAGTCTAGCTTCAAAATCACTTTCGGTTATACTTGTTCCCTTTGGAAGGGAAGTGGTTTTAGAGTTTGTGTAAAATAGAGGTAAGAACAAGAATTCAACAAGAGATTAAAACTATCAGCTAATTTCACAAAATAGTGAATACCAATAATTTGTTTAACTTTCTTTTTTTCTTTTTCTTTTTTTTTTGAGATGCAGTTTAACTCTTGTTACCCAGGCTGGAGTGCAATGGCGCGATCTCGGCTTACCGCAACCTCCGCCTCCTGGGTTCAGGCAATTCTCCTGCCTCAGCTTCTTGAGTAGCTGGGATTACAGGCACGCGCCACTATGCCCAGCTAATTTTTTGTATTTTTAGTAGAGACGGGGTTTCACCAAGTTGACCAGGATGGTCTCAATCTCTTGACCTCGTAATCCACCCTCCTTGGCCTCTCAAAGTGCTGGGATTATAGGCGTGAGCCACCGTGCCCAGCCCTAACTTTCTTATATTGTGATAAGTTACTGCTTTCAAAGCTACTTAAAATGGTTTAGTTTTCAATCCTCTCTCTTGTCTCTCTCTCTCTCTCTCTCTCTCTCTCTGCAGGGGTGCTTTCCAGACAGGCCAAGGACCTCTGGATGCCCAAGTGAAGCTCCTAGAATTCACTCTGGAGCAGAATTTTGAAGTTGTTTCAGTTAGTACTATTTCCGCCGTGATAGAATCTGTTACATTTTTAGTTCACCACTATATCACTTGCTCAGACAAAGTAATGTCAAGAAGTGGATCAGATAGCTCCGTGGGTGCTCGAGCATGCTTTGGTGGACTGTTTGCCAACCTTATTCGTCCAGGTGATGCAAAAGCAGTTTGTGGCGAAATGACAAGAGATCAACTCATGTTTGATTTGTTAAAACTTGTTAACATTTTAGTGCAGCTGCCTCTTTCAGGCAATAGGGAATACAGTGCAAGAGTGTCTGTGACCACAAATACAACAGATAGTGTTTCAGATGAAGAAAAAGCCTCAGGAGGCAAAGATGGCAATGGAAGTAGTACCAGTATTCAAGGATCACCTGCATATGTTGCTGACTTAGTCTTAGCCAACCAACAGATTATGAGCCAGATTTTGTCTGCTCTGGGCCTGTGTAATAGCAGTGCCATGGCAATGATAATTGGTATGTATTGAGAATATTAATCTTACTGTTGTCTCTGGTGCTATAACTGTCTTTTTTTAAGCAATATATGGATTAGTGTAAAACTGCTTTAAGTTTTTCATGACTGAGTTTTATTTGTGAGAACTTTTGTGTAGGGGCTTCAATTAATGAATGAAAGTGAAATATTGAAAAATGTTGTCAGTTTGTTGTTGTTGTTTTCTTTTTATTGTTAGGCTTCCCAGGTTCAAGTAATTCTCATGTCTCAGCCTCCCAATTATCTGGGACCGTAGGTGCCTGCCACCACACTGGCTGATTTCCCCCTCCATCCCGCCAGACGGAGTCTTAACTCCCAGGCTGGAGTGCAATGGTGTGATCTTGGCTCACTGCAACCTCTGCCTCCCAGATTCAAGTGATTCTCTTGCCTCAGTCTACCGAGTAGCTGGGATTACAGGTGCCCACCACCACACCCCCCTGCTTTTTTCTTTCTTTTTTTGAGACAGAATCTTGCTGTGTTGCCCAGGCCGAAGTGCAGTGGCGCGATCTTAGTTCACTGCAACCTCTGCCTCCTAGGTTCAAGGAATTGTTGTGCCTCGGACTCCCGAGTAGCTGGGATTACAGGCATGTGCCATAACACCTGTTCAGATTTTGTATTTTTAGTAGAGATGGGGTTTTGCCATGTTGGGCAGGCTGGTCTCGAACTCGTGACCTCAGGTGATCCACCTGCCTTGGCCTCCCAAAGTGCTAGGATTACAGGTGTAAGCCACTGCACCCAGCCAATTTATATATATGTATATTTTTTAGTAGAGATGGGGTTTCACCATGTTGGCCAGGATGGTCTTATTTTACATCATTTTGTGTTAAAGACCAGAATTACTTGTTGATGTTTGCTTTAAAAATAAAATGTAAAATTTTATCCGCACTGTAACGTTTTCTATGACACATATCAGCGTTAAATTTATATGCTGTTGCTTAACTCTTCTACCTTTTTGAATGTTAGTACATTAAATTTTTAAAATAATTGAACATGTATATACTGTGGCAAAATATATTTCTAATATATTTTTGCCTGTTGGTATTTTTTCTTTGTCAGTTCATGGGAAACATCCATATCTTCCTTTTGATTAGATTAAAAAGTATAGTTACACTTATTTTTCTATTCATGTCCTCTCTTCTTGGTGTATAGCTAGTATGTAGAGAGATGTTCTCTCAGTCACATAACAGAACAACTTATTTTTATTGTTGATGATCATAGAGGTATCTCATGTAAGAAGATAGCTGTAAACTAGACTCTACTGAATATTATCATTTATATTTTAATCACTAGGAGGTATGGACAGCTATTATATATTCTTCAGCAGTTTTGGAAAACGTGGCTTTTCAGCTTCTTTAATTGTTATTCATTTCACCATGTTGGCCAGGCTGGTTTCAGACTCCTGAACTCAGGTGATCCACCTGCCTCAGCCTCCCAAAGTGCTGAGATTACAGGTGTGAGCCACTGCACTCGGCCAGATGTATATATTTTTAATGTGGAATCTTTTATTTTTCCTAGGAGCAAGTGGATTACATCTCACTAAACATGAAAACTTTCATGGTGGGTTGGATGCCATATCAGTTGGGGATGGATTATTTACCATACTGACAACCCTTAGTAAAAAAGCTTCTACAGTCCACATGATGCTGCAGCCAATTTTAACCTACATGGCCTGTGGATATATGGGCAGACAAGTAAGTTCAAGCCAACAACCGTTGCCGTGATTCAAATGAATTTCTGGCAATGTAAGTGGAAAATTATAGGACAGAGACAAATAAGTATACTTATTATATATTGGACAGTGAAAAGCATCAGTGCAAGAGGGCTATGGATTATTAATAAAGGTTGGAGAATAAAGTTTCCTTGAAGTGGTATTTTCAAAGATGACCACAGTGATAGAATAATAAGGCATTTAATATGTTCTTGAGTTTTAGAGCTTTTAGTATAGTTCCAAGAAGTTGTTCTCTTTTTCCTAAAATTAGCATAATGTAATACTGAGGTATTCTCCATAGTTGTTACATAAGAAGATGTAATATGAAATTTACAATGTGTATTTAGTTTTCTTACCATTAAAAGGGATTAGGCTAGTTAAAGAAAATGGGTCACAAAATTTTTCCTTTTTCTGTTTATTTTTGCAAATGAAATTATAGGGATCAGATTATTTCACTTTCTTGTCCATTTCCCATTTTGAAATACAGATATTAGAATAATTTCTTATGTCTTATATAGCATTGTATAATTATCATTTTCTTAAACATTTGTTGAATGTATGTATTTCTCTCTTAGAAAATACAGAGATTCAAATTTTAAATGAAATTGGTGTCTAAATGCTCATTAAGGGAGTAAATAATAATGGATGAAGATAGATGCTTTAAAACATTCTCTGAGTTCAGGGAGTTTTTTTTTTAATTCAGGTAATGTTTCTTATGTATTTTGGCAGACATTTTGTATTTAGTGTATTTAAGGCTGTCATTTTACAAAAATTAGGAAGGAATAGTATGTACATTGAGAAGTTTAGTTGTTTTTATTCACAGTAACACATAAAGTCATAATGCATATTTCGTTTTTTAGGGCTCTCTTGCTACTTGTCAGTTATCTGAGCCATTATTGTGGTTCATTTTGAGAGTATTGGATACTAGTGATGCCCTGAAAGCATTTCATGATATGGGTAAGATAAAATTTCACTAACTGTCATTTAAGTGTAATTATGTGATAGTATGTTGCATTTTCATTTTTGTAGTCTTTCGTGGAAGTTTACTTTTAATGTTGGACTACCTGTCCTGAGATTGATTTCATTTCATATTCTTTGTAAATTCAGGTGGTGTTCAGCTCATATGCAATAATATGGTTACTAGTACAAGGGCTATTGTGAACACTGCAAGAAGTATGGTGTCAACTATTATGAAATTTCTTGATTCTGGTCCTAATAAAGCTGTTGATAGCACACTGAAAACAAGAATACTAGCCTCTGAGCCTGACAATGCTGAAGGGATTCATAACTTTGCACCCCTCGGTAAGAAAAGTGTTATTAAATCTTACTTGTATGAATTTATTCAGTTTATTAGCTGGTATGAAGCAAAATTAGTTGAAGTAGGTTCGTGATATTATACTATCACTATTTTAATTACAAACATTTTATTTTAAAGGTAGTAGATATCTCGACATTCTACTTATGAGAGGGATTTTTTTTTTTTTGAGACAGAGTCTTACTCTGTCGCCAGGCGCCAGACTAGAGTACAGTGGCGCAATCTTGGCCCACTGCAATCTCCGCCTGCTAGGTTCAAGCAATTGTTCTGCTTCAGCCTCCCGAGTAGCTGGGACTGCAGGCATGCACCACCAAGCCCAGCTACTTTTAGTATTTTTTAGTAGAGATGGGGTTTCACCATGTTGGCCAGGATGGTCTCGATCTCGACCTCGTGATGCACCTGCTGTATTTTTAGCAGTAAAAATACATACAAAATTATGTAAAGAATTTAACAGTTCTTTAGCAGTAAAATTTGTTTTTATTTGTGAGATTAAATAGAAGCACATTTTAAGAAACGAAATAGAGATTCTTCGGTAAGTTTCCCTTAAATGTTAATCGATTTGAAATCTTATTTTCCTTCTTAAAGTGGTACTGTCTTTTGTTTTGAGAGAGTCTCACTCTGTCACCTCGGCTGGAGTGCAGTGACGTGATCTTGGCTCACTTCAACCTCTGCCTCCTGGGTTCATGTGATTTTGTGGTGAACCTCCTGAGTAGCTGGGATTATAGGTGTGTGCCACCACACTGGCTATTTGTTTTTGTTGTTGTTTTGTATTTTTAGTAGAGATGGGGTTCCACCATGTTTTCCAGGCTGGTCTTGAACTCCTGGCCTGAAGTGATCCCTGCCTCGGATTCCCAAAGTGTTGAGATTACAGGCATGAGCCACTGTGCCTGGCCTTAAAGTGGTACTATCTTTTTTTAAAAGTTTTGAATTAGGTATTTACTTTTTTATCCAGTTCACATAGTTTCTTTTTCATTTTTCTTTTCATATTTCTAAATCATAGACATTGACATCTTAGAATAAAGATTATTTTAAAGGTGCACGATATATTGGACATTGTTTTTTACTTAAATCGTTTGAAAATTATTGAGCTAAATTTATTGCTGTTATCTTTAGTTTTCATGTATCACATGAGTATAAAGAAATTAGATAGCAGTTAATAATGAACTTGTCACCTTGTTAGTTGACATGATTTTCTAATGTTTTGTGAATATCTTTACAGTCATACGATACTAAATACATTAAGAGAATCAGTTGTTCATGTTTTGAATTAATTTTTCTGGTTTAATTTTATTTGAATAGATCTTAAGGTTTTATTACGTTTCTTTTGCAAGTTCTTATTTTATGTAAAATGTCTTCTCTAGGTACAATCACATCTAGTAGTCCTACAGCCCAACCAGCTGAAGTGCTATTGCAGGCCACACCTCCTCATAGAAGAGCTCGCTCTGCTGCTTGGTCCTACATCTTTCTTCCAGAGGAAGCTTGGTGTGACCTTACCATTCACCTTCCCGCAGCAGTGCTGCTTAAGGAGATACATATCCAGCCTCATCTTGCATCTCTTGCAAGTGAGTAGTATGTTGTAAAGAAGTATCATACGAACAAACTTTAATTTAGAAACATTTGAAAATAAAAATATTTAGTAAGCAGAAATACATTTAGTTGTGATTGCCAGAGTGTGTAACTTCTGAATAATTTTTAGTGAAATAATTAATACTACCAAGTCATTTCCTGTGAAATGACTGTTAACCTCAGACAAAAAGAATGTGTGATGAAGTGTAAATAGATGTTTTCCAGTTATATGTTATTTTACATTTTCTTTTCTCTGAAATTTACCAAGCTTTAGTATTAAGCTGAAATGAATTAATTACATATCCTTTTTTTTACCATGTTCGTTTTTTTAGCCTAGACCTTAGTCCTAGCCTTGCAATGTGAAATTAGCATAGATTTGTGTGTCTGCCTTCCAGCTTCTTTAGAAGATAACTATCTTTTTGAGTAATATTTTATTATAATATTTTGATGACTTCAATGTGATTTTAACATTCATACTGTGCTTATTGTAATATTTCAGTATCCTTGTAATATTATTCATTTGATGCATGTTCATTGAATACATTTTATTGAACTTTATAAGACAATTCAAAATAATTTTTACAAAATATTAATAAATTATCAAGAGCACGAACTTGTTCAAGTATTTATAAAGAATATGAAATACTCATTTGTGTTTTTTTTTTTTTTCTTGAGGCAGGGTCTTATTCTATTGTCCAGGCTGGAGTACAGTTTAGATATATCTCAGATCAATGCAGCCTTGACCTCTTAGGCACAAAAGATCCCCCACGCAGCCCCATGTGTAGCTGGGACCACAGGTTTGTGCCACTACTCCTGGCTAAATTTTTGTATTTTTTGTAGAGATAGGGTTTTGTTATGATGCCTAGGCTGCTTTCAAACTCCTGGACTCAAGCAATCTACTCACCTTGGCCTCCCAAAGTGCTGAAATTACAGGTGTGAGTAACTGCACTCAGCCTATTATGTATTTTTTGTGATTCCCAAATTCTTTCAATATAATTATGATATTCCCAGAATTGCTTAAATTAATACACATACTTCTATTTATTGATTGATTCTCATTGCTGTCAAATATCACTCAATAATTGGATGAAGAGTTATGGGGAAATTTTGTAGATTTGTGGCATCTTTGGAGAAAACAATTTTTTTCTACGTATTTGCAAGATTAGACTGATATATCTTAAGTACTTGTGGCATCCACACCCCTTAGATTAAAAACAGATAATATAAAGGTAAAAGGAAAATACGCCAATACACAGTGTTTTAGGAGGTCAATAGTTACTATATTAAAAGGCAAAATATATGTCAATTTAAGACTTAGGCTGCCCTCTAAAATTTGAAAGAGATTGCTTTTATTTGGAAAGCAGAGGAGTTGGTCATAAGTGGTGGCTTTTGAGGTTCAGCTGGATTTTGCACATGGGGATTGAAACAGGAAGCGTATTACAAAGGGGGAACTCCTATGAAAAATTAATTGGTTTAGGTATTCTCTACTTAAGTGTACTTGATTAAGAAATTTAGTTTTATTATTGGATTAGAGCAGAAGTTGAAAATGTGTTTTGATATAGTGGAAATAACAGTCTTTAGGATCTGACATGAACTTGAATCGAAGATGTGTCATTTGTTCATGTTGGAGTGTGGATTACTTAATCTCTTTTACTATGTCTGCTTGTGTAAAATGTAGGTAATACTTTCCTCAAAAGGTTTTGAAGAGTAAATTTAAAAATTAATTTGACTGTCTAGTTATCAGTGTAAACCTGGCATGTAATTCCTTCTTATTTTCCACTGAAATTAAAAATAAAATGAAATTTCAAAGGTTTTAGTTGACATGTATTTATTATATAGGGTTCCATGTTAAGCTAGAAAGAAATAATTTTCCTGTAGTAGCTACCAGTTGTTTGTTCACTGGGGACTCCTTAAATTTGAGCAAGAATTGTTTTAAAAATTCTTGTGGATATTTGGTTTAATTTGAAAAGGAGGCCAGGCACAGTGGCTCACACCTGTAATTCTAACAGTTTGGGAGACCAAAGCAGGTGAAATATTTGAGGTCAGGAGTTTGAGACCAGCCTGGCTAACATGGTAAAACCCTGTCTCCACTAAAAATAAAAAAATTACCTGGACTTGGTCGCACCTGCCTGTAGTTCCAGCTGCTTGGGAGGATGAGGCAGGAAAATCACTTGAGCCCAGGAAGGGGAGGTTGCAGTGAGCCAAGATTGCGCCACTGCAGTCACTCCAGCCTGGGCAACAGAGTGAGACTCTGTCTAAAAAAAGAAAAGCAATTTCTAAACTTAGCTGTGAGGTTAAACTCAATGTTTAAAAATGTCACAATCTAGTAGTAATAAAATAATTGGTAGAAAAACAAGTTTTATTACATTTTCTTTTCCAAATTATAAACCATAGCATAGTAATCAAATATAGTTTCATATTACTTGTGATAATTTTGAATAAAGAAGATATGATGATATAATTATCTATTTGGCCGGTTTTATTCAGAGGGAGCATCAAGTACATGTGCATCACACATCTTTGATTCCTCTTTTTTTAAGGTGAATGTTGGAATATTTAAGTATAATTTTTATTATATTGTAGATCAAATATTTTGTGTTGAAAAGTAGTTTTAAAATTATGGTGAAAGTCATTGTCAAAGTATAATTTGTTGTATAAATTTTCTTTTTATAAGTTCATGATGAATACAACTGAAAGCTGCTATTTTACTGGGATTTTTATTAAACTGTCCAATCTAGTTTACTTTGCCTTTTGTGATGATTCGATTTTCTCTTTTAATAGCTTGCCCATCCTCAGTGTCTGTTGAAGTAAGTGCAGATGGAGTAAATATGCTACCTTTGTCCACTCCTGTTGTCACAAGTGGTCTAACCTACATAAAAATTCAGCTTGTAAAAGCTGAAGTAGCTTCTGCGGTCTGCCTTAGACTACATCGTCCACGAGATGCCAGCACATTAGGCCTTTCACAAATTAAATTATTGGGGCTCACTGCTTTTGGTACTACCTCTTCAGCAACAGTTAATAATCCATTCCTTCCTTCTGAAGATCAGGTATCCAAAACAAGGTATGTTTCGTTTCTTTTTAAAAAAAGTTTTCTGTCCTTTTTTGTTTTATTGGCAGGGTTGGGGGATAGGGGACTTACGTATTCTGTGGGTTTTTTCTTTTTTAGGTCTTAGGAAGATCTTTGTTCCATAGGAATCTACGTAATACAATTTTATTAGGTGTAATAGAGACAGGTTTTTTTTTTTTTTTTTTTTTTTTGAGACAAAGTTTCGCTCTTGTTTACCCAGGCTGGAGTGCAATGGTGCAATCTCGGCTCACTGCAACCTCCGCCTCCTGGGTTCAGGCAATTCTCCTGCCTCAGCCTCCTGAGTAGCTGGGATTACAGTCACACGCCACCATGCCCAGCTAATTTTTTTGTATTTTTAGTAGAGACGGGGTTTCACCATGTTGGTCAGGATGGTCTCGATCTCTTGACCTCGTGATCCACCCGCCTCGGCCTCCCAAAGTGCTGGGATTACAGGCATGAGCCACTGCGCCCGGCCAATAGAGACAGTTTGATGGAAACAGAATGCTGAGACGGATTAAAATTGAAGTGTATGTTTATTTAGTCTTTGAGATGATCCATATCTTACATGTAGGTGTAGGTTCTAATTTTCTGGCTTGTAATTTTTCGTATCATACTCTGTTACAAGGATGTGCAAATGCCTATGACCAGAATTACATCTGAACCATACCAACTGCCCTTAGAAACAGGGACCTAGTCTTAATATGGTAATTCCTGAGTGTTAGTTAACAGAAGGATTATATCTGAACCAAACAAACAAGGACCCAAATATATTTTTTAATCAATATTTTTCTGATAGCTTTTGACAGCTAAAAATTTTGGATTTTATCGAAAGTTTTACCTGATTAAAATAAATTTAGGATTTCTATTCTCAAGGTGCTAAGACTCAGTTTTAGAAGTCTATGATAGTAAATCGTTTGTATCAACATATATAATTGCATGTGAAAACAGGTTTCTGGCTGATTTCTTAAAGCAAGCACATGGTTTTTAAATGCCATGGATACAAGTCCTTTTGTATGTGATTTATAGGACAAACTTTCTGTTTACTGAACTGCAGCATTCTAAAAAACATCTCTTAAGTTGGTTAATGCTATGTATGAAACACAGCATGCTGATCTTTACAAAGTTATGTTCTACCCTGAAATGATTTGAGCTACTTATATTGATCAGACAAGTTATGTTGTATTGTATATTTCAGTATTGGATGGTTACGATTATTACATCATTGCCTTACTCATATAAGTGATCTAGAAGGAATGATGGCAAGTGCAGCTGCACCTACTGCTAATCTGCTACAGACTTGTGCTGCCTTACTGATGTCACCTTACTGTGGAATGCATTCACCCAACATCGAGGTTGTGCTTGTAAAGATAGGACTGCAGTCTACTAGAATTGGCCTGAAGCTCATAGACATTCTCCTGAGAAATTGTGCAGCATCAGGCAGTGATCCTACAGGTGATAATTAACTTCGATATTTAAATGTTTACATGTCTGTAAAGTAACAGCAGTTGAACTATGTGATCTTTGTGCTTAACTCTGTTGGGGAAATTATTTTTTCTTTTAGTTTTATTATTTTTAGACTTCGTTCTTTGTTGTTGGAATTTATGAAAGTCTCATTTTTAATGAATAAATTAAATTAAGTAAATCTTCCCATTGTTAACTTGCTTATTTAGCAAACTTTTTCTTTGGATTCTTTGTTGCAAGATTTGAATAGCCCTTTACTTTTTGGAAGACTAAATGGACTCTCTTCTGACTCTACGATAGATATTCTTTACCAGCTTGGAACAACTCAGGATCCTGGTACAAAAGACAGGTATGATTTTATTTTTCATTTAATTAAGCACAGACATGCACGTAATCGTGCTGTAGTGAATGTTTCTTAGATAGTTTTTCTTTAGATGATCTCATAAAAGTTAGGACAGTACTGTTACATATTGTATGTTTACCATATGCCTCACACGATGTAACTTGTGCAAGTTTTCCTGAACTTTACATATACATTTATAGATATTTGAACATACTTTAAGCAAATTTGAACTTAAATAGAATTCTTAGTTAATACTGCTTTTGAGGAATGGAATGGAACAAGACCTATATTTTTAAATTGGCTGTGTTGTGAAAGGACCCTTGTAAAGTGATGGTTTCAGAGTCATACTATCTTAGGTAGTACTTAATACGTGTATATGAATGTAGGAATTTTGTGTCTATAATTGGTACTTTGACTGTTGATAACGGTTGTTCTAAATGTTTATTATTGATTATCATATTCATTGACATATTTTCGTTACTCTTTGCACTCTTTCCTGCTACTTACCACAGAATGAAACAATATCATACCATGTAAATGGTGTGAACTTTGGCTAAATATTTAGTGATTTTTTTTTTTAAACATTTAGATGAGTTGTAATTTTGATGAGTTGTCCTAATGTCCTTTAACCTTGATATCTTTTACTTCCAAATTGATACCAACTTGAAGTAGTTTTGAAACATATTTTTGTTGTTAAATTTTTGGGCAAATATCTGGCATTTTTTGTTTTTATGTATAGCATTCATGTTAGAAAAACACATTTATAGAGAGATTACTTCCTGATTTATGTTACTTTTTAATATTTGGGTTAATTACGTTTAAAATGAAGTCATTTGATGTTTTATTAATTTCTTTAATAAATTATCAAAATTACGAATAACATTTAAACATATATTGCTGTATTTACTTATTTATTTATTTTGAGATGCAATTTCCCTCTTATTGCCCAGACTGAAATACAATAGTGCAATCTCGGCTCACCACAACCCCTGTCTCCCGGGTTCAAGGGATTCTCCTGCCTTAGTCTCCCAAGTAGCTGGGATTATAGGCATATGCCACCACACCCTGCTAATTTTGTATTTTTAGTAGAGATGGGGTTTCTCCATGTTGGTCAGGCTGGTCTTGAGCTCCTGGCCTCAGGTGATCTGCCCACCTTGACCTCCCAAAGTACTGGAATTACAGGCATGAGCTACCATGCCCGGCTGCAGTTCTTTTTGATGAAGTAACAATTTGTGCCAAATTTGAATCATAATGGTTAGTAGTGGTTAAAATATTTAAAATATCAGTGTTAAACATTTTTCCAGGACAGGTTGCTTGAAATCTCTTAGGATTATTTAATTTTTAAATAATATTGTGGCTTTTTTATGAGAAGAAAGTCAAGCTTAATTAATTTTCTCTGCATAGTACTTTTTAAAACATGAACATTTGTCGTATAAAACTGACATTAATGACAAGATAGTTAGACTGAGAAAATTGTCTTCCTTGTCTTCTGAATTGTTTTTATTTCCCATCATGTGAAATTGAAAGTTTAAGAGTCCTATCTTTCAGAATTAGTATTACATACCTTCCTATCCCCATTTCTTTACTGTGAAGCCAGAATCTAATATTCTAAAATAGAAATTTGAAGGAAAATAAACCAAATGTAAACACAGTGTTTTAAGAACTTGACAAATCTTATCCCATGTTTTGTTTTTTCTACAAACTCTATAGTATTATTGCTTTAAAAAGTCTTTTGCTCTCAGGTACTGGTTCAAAACTGGGTGTGTTTTACCAGTTCTCAGCTCCAGGGGATTGGGATTAGTGTGATGCTTGACCAATAACCTTGTTACTTCTAAATAACAGATAACCTCTGTTTTTAAAAGTACTATACAGATAAAATAAATTAAGGTTAATTTCCCTCATAAAAAAATTATACTTAAAAAATATACGTAAATGTTCAGGGTATATTCTGTTGTCAGAATGAATGGGGGTAAGTGGCTATTACTAGTATTTAATGCTAGGGTCCAGGGATATGAAGCATGCTATATTTCATGAGACTTTGCACAATGAAAAATTAGCCCCAGATCACTGTACTAATGTGTTATCTCAAACCTTTTGGTTGATTAAAATTGGTAAAGTTATTGGAAAACTGGAACGGGACTACTGTGTCTTTGTTGCTATTAGATTCCTTTTTTTTCCTATTTTAGATTAAAATAATCAAGAACAATTAGTATACTATTCTCATAATTATCCTATTACCATGCAGAGATGGTATTTATATTAAATGCCAGTTGTGCTGTAGTTGGTTATATGAATTCATTTTCTTCATTTAAGAATTCAAGCCTTGTTGAAATGGGTTAGTGATTCTGCAAAAGTGGCTGCTATGAAGAGAAGTGGCAAGATGAACTACATGTGCCCTAACTCCTCAACAATAGAGTATGGTCTTCTGATGCCATCTCCTTCCCATTTGCACTGTGTAGCAGCCATTCTGTGGCATAGTTATGAGTTGCTTGTAGAGTATGATTTACCGGCACTCTTGGACCAAGAGCTCTTTGAGTAAGTATGATTTGTGAAATTCTTCCGCCCCCAGTACTAGATCACTTAATGTTCACTTGATAAAACAATATTTTACATGTTAATTTGGAGAAACATAATATTTTGAAAGTAGTAAATATAATCAGGTATATTTTGAAGTGAATTGTCAAACAACTGTAATTTATCTTCGTGTTTTAAGAAGATATGTTAGCATTATTTCCTTCTTTTTTTTAACCTAAAATTAGAATACTTGATGTAGATGTTCCTGTGGTTCATAGTGTTTATTCTTAGTTGCAGATTTTCCCACCAGATTATATTATCTTTAATGTACAACTGTGGCAGGAAAGTAAAGCTAGAGAACTTTGGGCCCGGTGTGGTGACTCACACCTGTAATCCCAGCACTTTGGAGGCTGAGGCAGGAAGATCACTTGAGTCAGGAGTTCAAGACCAGCTTGGGCAACATAGTGAAACCTTGTCTCTGCAAAAATACAAAAATTAGCCCTATGTGGTTGTGTGCATCTGTAATCCCAGCTACTCAGCTGGTTAAGGCAGGAGAATTGCTTGAACCTGGGAGGCAGAGGTTGCAGTGAGCTGACATCACGCCACTGTATTCTATCCTGGGTGACAAGAGCAAGTCTTTGTCTAACAAAAAAAAAACTAATAACACCTCATAGAAGTCAATCAGGGTGACATGGACCTGTGGTCTCAGCTACTTGGGTGGCTGAGGTACAAGGGTTGTTTGAGTCTGGGTGGTGGATGTTGCAGTGAGCTGAGCTCACACCGCTGCACTGTAGCCTGGGCAATAGAGGGAGACTCTTGTCTCAAGAAAAAGAACTTTGAGAAACTGAGATGGGAGGATCACTTGAAACTAGGAGTTTCAGGCCAGACTGGCTAAAATAGCAAGACCAAGTCTCTACAAAAAAATTTAAAAATTAGCCAGCCTTGGTGGCATGTTCCTCTAGCCCTAGCTACTTGGGAGGTTGAGGTAGGAGGATCACTTGAACCCTGGAGTTAGAGGCTGCATTTTCCTATGATGGCACCAGTGGCACTCCATTCAGGGAAACAGAGCAAGATATCATCTCAAAAAAGAACAAAAATGTAAAGCTAGAAAATGTGAGACTTTTGTAGATTGTCCTTTTGACATCTAGTTTTTATTTACCCACATTTCTTCACCATATTTAGCTAAGTCTTTGCTGAAATTACTGATAGGTAACTGTTAAGTCTGCAGCAGAATATATTTATTTTTGAAGAGTTCCTGTGACACATTAAAAATAGGCCTGTTGTCTTCTGGTAGGTCATCTTCATATTTTGCCTTAGCAGTTGGCAAATATCAAATCCTTGATTTAATTTGTAAGCCTCACTGATACTTTTTTTTTTTTTTTGCAAACATAAATTTAAGCCATTAGTCATGTGGGGTTTAATGTAAACATTTCTTTGGCATGATTTTTTTTGTTTCTCTATATGACTTTTAGGTCACACAGAAAATGAAAGAACCATTTAAAAATAGTTTACGTGATTTTCTGTACTCATTTATAAGTGTAACTCAACTTCCAATGTACCTAAGTTTTTTTTTTCTAAATTATTAAATTTTAAATATATTTGTATGCAGTGTTAAATATTACAGTACAGTGTATATACTTTTTGTCAGTATAAATTGAACTATAATAGAAATAATTGAAACAGTGAGTTCCTTCTAAAAATAAACTTGTATCATTAATATGATATCTTTTATTTTTCTAGGTTACTTTTTAATTGGTCCATGTCTCTTCCCTGCAATATGGTTTTGAAGAAAGCTGTTGACAGTCTACTTTGCTCAATGTGTCACATACACCCAAACTATTTTTCTTTGCTCATGGGCTGGATAGGAATTACCCCTCCTCCAGTGCAATGTCACCATAGACTGTCCATGACAGATGATAGCAAAAAGCAGGATCTGAGTTCATCTTTAACAGATGACTCTAAAAATGCACAAGCACCTCTTGCATTAACTGAATCACATTTGGCTACTCTTGCTTCCTCTTCTCAATCTCCAGAAGCTATTAAACAATTACTAGACTCAGGTTTGCCTTCTCTTCTTGTGAGGAGTCTGGCTAGTTTCTGCTTTAGCCACATTTCTAACTCAGAAAGCATTGCTCAATCAGTAGATACTTCCCAGGACAAACTCAGGCGCCATCATGTTCCACAACAATGTAATAAGATGCCTATCACAGCAGACCTAGTTGCTCCTATTCTTAGGTTTTTGACAGAAGTTGGCAATAGCCATATTATGAAAGATTGGCTTGGTGGTTCTGAAGTCAATCCGCTATGGACAGCACTTCTGTTTTTATTGTGTCACTCTGGGTCCACTTCTGGAAGCCATAATTTAGGTGCACAACAGACCAGTACAAGATCAGCTTCTCTTTCGTCAGCTGCTGCAACAGGATTGACTACTCAACAGCGCACCGCAATTGAGAATGCAACTGTTGCATTCTTTCTGCAGTGCATTTCATGCCATCCCAATAACCAAAAGCTGATGGCACAGGTAAGAGAAAATCTAACTTACGTTTTAGTTGTTTTGTTATATAAGAAAGGGCCATGTATGAAGGCCAGGTGATAATAAATTTTGTTGGGAGGGGGTAAGTGCCTTTAAGGATCTGAATGTAAACTATAATTAAAGTATTTTTATCTCCTTTCTCCCCCTCAATATATGCTGTCACTCGAATCCGCCTGTTCTTTATAATGAGATAATTGGCAAATTCATTGAGATCCTAGCTAGATCATACAATCCTCATTTAAAAAAAAATTTCCACAAACAAAAAAAGGCCCGAAAGAACATTTCAGCTGCTGGAACAGTATTGACACTTTTCACTGGATACTGATGTGCATTTTTGGGTAACCAGATTACCCTACTGATAGTTTGGTTCTCTTTACACAGGCATTAGATTAGATTTCAGATAGGAGGCTCCAGATAAATCACATAGAAAATGTGAAAGGCCGGATGTGGTGGCTTACACCTGTAATTCCAGCACTTTGGGAGGCCAAGGTCAGGAGTTCTAGACCAGTCTGGCCAACATTGGTAAAACCCAGTCTCTACTAAAAATACAAAAAAAATTAGCAGGGTGTGGTAGTGTGTGCCTGTAATCCTAGATACTCAGGAGGCTTAGGCAGGGGAATTGCTTGAACCAGGAAGGTGGAGGTTACAGTGAGTCAAGAGTAACAGAGTGAGACTCCATCTAAAAAAAAAATGTGCAAGATAATTTATTATATGATGTCTCTGTGGCCCAAAATCCTAAAGGTAGAATTATTTCAGGAGTAATTTTAGTTGGCTTTTTGCAAAATTTTGCTGTTGGCTACCTCTTGTGACCTTGGGCATATTGTTTAATCTTATAAAATGGGGCTGGCAATAGATGCCTCAAGGAATTTTCGAGACGGTTAAATATTTTAATTTATATATTGTACCTAGCATAGAGGCTATATGAGATATGGTAGACACTAGTAAATAATTTTTCCCCTTGTTATTTAATAGTGCTTATTCAAGTCAAACTTTATTAGTACCTAGAAAGGTAGATATTGTAATTTTTATAAAATATTGAAGGAGTTAGCTTTACTAAGAAGAGCAGGCCAGGCACAGTGGCTGATACCTGTAATTCCAGTACTTTGGGAAGCCAAGGCATGTGGAACACTTGAGCTCAGAAGTTCGAGACCAGCTTGGGCAACTTGGCAAAACCCCGTCTAACAAAAAAAGAAATAATAATAACAATTAGCTGGGCACGGTGGTATGTGCCTTTCATCCCAGCTACTCAGGATGCTTGAGGTGGGAGGATCACTTGAGCCCAGGAGGTTGAGACTGCTGTGAGCTGAGATCACACCACTGCCCTCCATCCTGGGCGACAGAGCAAGACTGTGTCGCCAAAACAAAAACCGAAACAAAACAGAAGAAGGAAAGCAAGACATTTTACTGCCTGTAGTAATTAATTACTGGGAAAATATCTCTGCTAAGTATGAATATTAAAAGAAAGTTTAAATTACCAACTTCACCCAAGAGCATGATTATAGGTATTCAAAATTTTGGTTTGTGCTTCTGGGTAGCATGAATTCTTTGTGTCCCATTGATTTCTCTTTTAGTTTCTTATTAAGGCTTTAGATATATTTGGGTGGGGTGGTGAGGTGGGACAGGATCTTACTCTGTTGCCCAGGCCTGGAGTACAGTTGTGCAGTCACTGCTCACTGAAGCTTTTGGGCTCAGGCAATCTTCCTGGCCAAGCCTCCCGAGTACCTGGGACTACTGGCACATGCCACCACGCCCAGCTGATTTTTTGGGGGGAAGGTTTGTGGTTAGAGATGGAGTTTCACCATGTTTCCTAGGCTGGTGTGGAATTCCTGGGCTCAAGGAATTCTGTCAGCTTCCCAAAGTTCTGAGATTACTGGTGTGACCCACCATGTTTGGCCTTGTTTTATATTTTTAATATGCTCTTAAAAACAATTTTTATTTTATCATAACCACATCAGTATTGACTAAAGCTAACAGAAGTTCGTTATGTGAGATATTCATTATGTGAAAATTCGTTAGTAGTAATTTTTTTAAACCCTGAATACATTTCTTAAACGTTTAACTTTATCTCCTTCAGTATTCATATATTTTAAGATAAAATCATTTCTTTCCTTCTTTAACAAAAAATCATAACCACTAGACCCCCCCGAGACATTTGATCTTTAGTTGCTGATTTGATATGTTAAAATAAACTCGTTAATTCATATTTTCTATTTTATTTTTATCTTTCAAAATAGAAAGCTGCATATATCTTGCATTTAACTTTTTAAGTATTTTGTCTTGCCAGGTTCTTTGTGAACTATTTCAGACATCTCCTCAAAGAGGGAACCTTCCAACATCTGGGAACATTTCAGGGTTTATACGAAGATTATTTTTGCAGTTGATGCTGGAAGATGAGAAAGTGACAATGTTTCTTCAGTCTCCATGTCCAGTGAGTATTTAACACTTAATCATTGGCTGTGTATATATAATATTTTATAATTTTCCATCAGAGCCTGAAAGTTATCAGTTATGTTCTAACTGCTAATATAACAAACTGAAACTAGCGCAGCCTTTATACCTAATGACAGAACTTGACACTTTAAGGATAACACTCTTCCTCATGCCTAGAAATAACATAATTTTACCTGAGTAGTATAGTTTGATTTGTGGGAAAAAAAGAAAAATATTAGGTACAGACTGATAATGTAAAAGTGGACCAACAAATCATGGCAAATATGCCGTATCTAAAATAAATTCTATCCTATAGGATTTGAGTATTTTTTTCTTACATGCTTTTGAGATTATTTTATAACAGTATGTATTCCAAAAAGTTACTTTTGATTTCCTTGATTTCTTGATTTTCAGCTATACAAAGGTAGAATTAATGCTACTAGCCACGTCATCCAGCATCCAATGTATGGAGCAGGCCACAAATTCCGTACTCTTCATTTACCAGTCTCAACGACATTATCAGATGTTCTTGACAGAGTGTCAGGCAAGTCAGATTTAAGTATTAGTTTTTCTTTAACTTTATGTTTGATGTATATGGAGTTTATTGTTTTTAAAACTTTATTTTCTGCATCCATTTGGCAACCATTAATGACTAGAAAAATAATAAAAGAGTTGAAGAGATTTGCTGCTTCACAGTCAGTGTCTAACATAAATATGCATAAAATCATAATTCTTTCCTACCTTTTCACAAGTTATACAATAGGTTGTTCGTATACTATTATAAATATTTTTTAAAGTTTATTTGAAAAAAAAAGTTTATTTGAAAACGGCTGCCTTATCTGTTACAGAGAAACTTTTTTGAAAATTTGATGCTAGAGGCTATTTTGTATCAGTATCTTGAAATTGTCCATTCTACATGAGGAAGAAAAATGAAAACTAAAAATTAAATTAATGGGCCGGGCGCAGTGGTTCACACCTGTAATCCCATCACTTTGCGAGGCCAAGGCAGGCGGATCGCCTGAGGTCAGGGGTTCAAGACCAGCCCCGCCAACCTGGCGAAACCCATCTCTACTAAAAATACAAAAATTAGCTTGGCATGATGACACACACCTGTAGTCCCAGCTACTCAGAGGCTGAGGAAGGAGAATTGCTTGAACCCTCGAGGCAGAAATTACAATGAGCTGAGATCGTGCCACTGCACTCCAGCCGGGCCAACAGAGCAAGACTCTTTCAAAAAACAAAAACGAAAAATTAAATAAATGAGTGGGGAAGAGCACTAAAACTCAGTTATTGATATTGATATTTCATATGTTTAACTTGAAGTACAAAAGTAGACATTTTAATGCAAAACAACTGAAAATTGAACATTTTAATTAGTCTTTACTGTACAAGAATACTATTCTAAAACATATTCTATCATTCAAAATATTTTACAAAATAGTTTTCTGTATTACACAAAAATAAAAGAAAGCTAATTGCTTTAGAAGTATTCTACCTCATAAGTTATATGTCTGAATGTAAACTCTATTTGGCAATTTTTTTGATTCTTGAAAGTCGATTTATGATCTTTAGCCATATTTTATGATATATTTACTTGTATGTTTATATCATATCAACATGTATAAGAACAAGTAATTTGGGCAGGGCGTGGTGGCTCCTGCCTGTAATCCCAACACTCTGGTAGGCTGAGGCAGGCGGATCACAAGGTCAGGAGATCGAGACCATCCTGGACAACATGGTCAAACCCCATCTCTACTAAAAATACAAAAATTAGCTGGGTGTAGTGGCTTGCACCCATAGTCCCAGCTAATCAGGAGGCTGAGGCAGGGGAATTGCTTGAATCCAGGAGGCAGAAGCTTCAGTGAGCTGAGATGGCACCACTGTACTCCAGCCTAGCGACAGAGCAAGACTTGTCTTAAGAAAAAAAAAAAACAAGTAATTCAGAAGTATTGCCTCAGTAAATATACCTACTATCTATAGCTTTTCAGAATATTACTTTCTTTTTTCTTTTTTTTGTTTGAGATGTAGTCTTATTCTGCATTACTTGAACCCATGAGTTCCGTATCACCTGGGCAACAGCAAGACCTCATTTCAAAAAAAAAAAAAGGAAAAAGAAAAAAAGCAGTGACAAGAGAATATTACAACCAGCCAAAAAGGAAGTGACCTTTCCTTTTTCCTTTTTCATCTTTCCTTTCCTGTCCTGTCCTGTCCTTCAGAATTACAGGCATGAGCCACCACACCAGGCTGACAATATTACTTTCAGATAAATACCTTCATGTGTGTCAGTCTCTTTGCTTTTACAAATTTTTGTCACTGGTTTTAAGCAGTATGATTATGTGCCTTAGAATTTTTTCTTCATGTTTCTTATGATTAGAATTTGTTGACTTCCTTGAATGTGTGTTTATAGATTTCACAAAATTTGGAAATATTTGGCCAATTATTTCTTCAAATGTTTTGCCTCCCCCTCACCCACTTTTTTTTTTTGAGACAGAATCTAGCTCTGTTGCCCAGGCTGGAGTGCAAAGTGCAGTGGTGCAATCTTGGCTTACTGCAACCTCCGCCTCCCGGGTTCAGGTGATTCTCCTGCCTCAGTTTCCTGAGTAGCTGGGATTAAAGATGCCCGCCACCATGCCCAGCTAATTTTTGTATTTTTAGTAGAGATGATATTTTACTGTGTTGGCCAGACTGGTCTTGAACTCCTGACGTCAGGAGTGATTCGCCTGCCTCCGCCTGCATCGGCCTTCCAAAGTGCTGGGATTATAAGCATGAGCCCCTGCACCTGGCCTGCCCCACCTTTTTTGTAATTACAGTTACTTATAAGGCCATGTTAAGTTGTTTGATACCTCCCCAAATCTATGTCCCCCCCCATCATTTTCTTCTCTATTTTTAAATTTTGGGTAATTTCCTGTGTCTAATTTGTTAGAAGTTTTATATCTTCTTGTCCTTACTTAAAATGTATAGGCTTTCTTCAACTTTCTTGAACATAGTAGTCTGTATTATTTTTCTCTTCCTTATGGATTGTATGTTCTTGCTGCTTTATTTGCCTGGAAAATTTTCTTGGATACCAGACAATGTAAATTTTACTTTTTGGGGTGCTAAATATTTTGTATTCTAATATGTATATATTTTTTTTATGAAATGTTATGATAATATTTGAAAACAGTTTGTTGCTTTTAGACTTGCTTTTTATCTTTGTAAATAGGATCAGAGCAGCTTTTAATCGAAGGCAAGACTTCTATAATTATAGGAATTTTTTTATAAACCAATGTTGTCTAGTTTGGTAACTGTTAAGCACATGAAATGAGACTAAAAAACCAAAATTTTAAATTTAATTAATTTTACCTTTAAATAGGTACTCCATTAGAATAGAATTAGGGAACCAGATTTGAAAATGCAGATCTAAATCCCATTTGACCCCATTACTAAGGCTCTGTACTTATGAGTACTCTGATAGGTATTCACTAGATGTCAAGAACACAAAGCATTTCATTCCCTAAGATCCTGGGGTTGTTTGCACTCCTACTTTTGGGTCGCACCTTTTCTGTCCTTCAGTAGTTTGCTCACATATGCTCATCAGTACATGCTGAAGTCTTGAAGACCCTCTTTAGATCTCTGGAGATCTAGGGATCTCCAGATTTCTAGATGTAAATCTGCATAGATGCAAATCTCTTCTTCCTGGATTCCTGGCTCAGTATCCTGGATTCTCAGCTCTTGTATCCTTAGTCTAGGAGACACCTAGATTGTGCTGAGCTGTGGCCTAGGAATTCTTTTTCCAGACAGCTCACACAGTCCTAGGGCTCACCTCATCCAGGCATCACTGCCCTGTACTGCCTTGCCTGATGCTCAGTGTCTAGAAAAGTATTGTTAGTATATATTTCTGGTTAATGGTTATTTCAGGTGGGAGAATGAACCTTGTTACTCTGTCTTGGCCAGAAGTGGAATTCTAAAACAGAGCACCTTTTTGTGGTCCATTCAAGTACAGAGAAAAAGATAGAAATTTGTATTAAAAAATTAAAAAGTAAATTAATATTAGAAACCAGAGCAGTTTTAAAAGGAGGTTGAAAAAAATTTTTAAACTGATACCTTTTAGTGTTTTAATGGCATTTATTCTTTATATTTACTTTGGAGATAAGGGTAATAAATGAAAATTAGCTGAACTTCTAATTGCACTAAGTAAATTATTACCTAATATTCTTTATGTATTATTCTTACTGATTATGCTATGAATTAACTTTTTGAATTTCTTATTATTTAAATGTTTCACTCTGACTGTTTCAATATGTTTGCCAGTGTTGGTTGCTTGGTTGTTTTTTTAGTAAAATGTATTGTTGCACCATGCATTTATAATGTATATAAAATTTTTTATCTCACGAAACAAACTGTTTATAGACAATTAGCAGTTGGCATTAAGAAGCTGTATAAATTAAAATCACTTACATATACTAAGAAATATAAAATGGGAGTTATTACAAAAGATGTTTATTGTTTTATTGTCTCATTCTTTTTAACATAAAAGACTGGGTCATAATTATGTTAAATTAGGGAAGTAAAAAGAGAATTGAGCTGGAAGCAGTGGCTCATGCCTGTAATTCCAGCAGTTTGGTAGGCTGAGGCAGGCAGATGGCTTGAACCCAGGAGTTCAACAACAGTCTGCACAACATGGCGAAACTCACTCCCTCCCTCCCTCCCTCCCTCCCTCTCTCTCTCTCTCTCTCTCTCTCTCTCTCTCTTTTTTTTTTTTTTTAAAGATGGGGTTTCACCATGATGGGTAGGCTGGTCTTGAACTCCTGACCTCAGGTGATCCACCCACCTCGGCCTCCCAAGGTGCTAGGATTACAGGCGTGAGCCACCGCTCCTGGCCGAAGCCTCTTCTCTACTGAAAATACAGAAATTCATAGCATGTGCCTATGGTTTGTTACTTGTGAGGCTGGGGTGGGAGGATCACTTGAGCCTGGGTTGTTGGGGCTGCAGTGAACTGTGATCACACCACTACACTGCAGCCTAGGTGACACAGTGAGATCTTGTCTACAAAAAAAGAGAGAGAGAGAATTGGAGAACTGATAAGTTATATTCATATAGTGAAAAAAAATTCTAATGTCAAAAGTTTATTCAGCCTTTAAATTTCTTAATCACAGAATCACATTATATGATTACCTATTTATTTTATAATTTTTAATGGTGTGCTGTATGCCAAAGTACTGAAAGACATACTTGGAGAATAGTAACTATCTGTGAAAGCCTTTAATATTCATTTTTTAAAGTAAAACACATTAAATTTTAAAACATATTACTTTGTTGTCTAATATTCCTGTTTTTGTCCTAAATAAAAATTAACAGAATGGGAAATCTCCGTTACAGAAATATACTTCGATTTGTAGTATAAGCAGAAGTCTAGTTTAACGCTATAGACTGAGTCTTGAGCTTGAGTCCCATATTTTCCATATACAGATTTTTGTAGCCTTTTTAAGGCTTTTATTCATTTTGAAAATAGTATTCTTTCTTGATTTCTATGTTGTGAGGATTGAATTAGATGCAGGTGCCAAGGACATTGAACTATGGCTACAATAAAGCAAATTTTCATGCTACAGGTTTTTTGTTGTTTCTGGAGGTAGTACTATTAAAATACTGTATATAATACTTTATAAGGAGTGGAACTGAAATATCCTGGCTTAAATACAGTTGTGAGTCTTCATCAGTGTCAGTAAAGATTGGATACCAGGCCTTTACCTCATGCCATTTCTCCTAAATTCCTTTATATTGCCTTAGTATTAAGGATAATATTATCTTGCATAATCTTCCTCTGAAATATATTGTTTCCTTTCTTAATGATTTGGAAAAGCAGTGTATTTTAGATAATATCTTCTTACAGATACTCCAAGTATCACAGCTAAACTAATTAGTGAACAAAAAGACGACAAAGAAAAGAAAAACCATGAAGAGAAAGAAAAAGTTAAAGCGGAAAATGGATTTCAAGACAATTACAGTGTTGTTGTTGCCTCTGGTATGCTTTCTGTTTTTTATAATCTTGATTTTGTTTGGGTTTCTATAAAATATTACAATGTTAGTTATAGGAAATTCATGTAATACAATGTACTTATGTACAAAGCTGAGTCATTTTGATGTTTTAATACTAGATTTTTATCTTTTTTTCCTACTTTCTACTAAATGGATTGTCATCAATATTTCAGAGATTATAGCAGCTACCTATAGTTTTTACTTTCTTGGAAAATAGTGACAGATGTAATGCCAAAATTAATTAAATATTGTCATGAAGGACAAATAGAATTGGGAGATTAGATATTGGATTAGAAGAAACATTTCTATATTTGACATTAGCTAGGAATGCATGCCTCATTAAAATATTTTAGAAACACCGTTTTCCTTCATATTGATGTGTTTACTGATCCTTTTCTTTCAGGGCTGAAGTCTCAATCTAAACGTGCTGTGTCAGCTACACCACCTCGTCCACCATCCAGGAGGGGGAGGACAATACCTGATAAAATAGGAAGTACTTCAGGAGCAGAGGCTGCCAACAAAATAATTACTGTCCCAGTGTTTCACCTGTTTCACAAACTCTTGGCAGGTAATACTCCACAATGAACAAACATCAAAGAAATTTTAGTAGTCTTAAAGCTCTGTAAATCAGAGGCACAATCACCAAAATTACGTTTAATCGAGTGCCATTGATGAGATCAGTGAGTTAGTCAGACTTCTTCCATGCAGTTCCTTCCAAGAGAAGTTATAGCAAAGAAGGAGTAATCTATTACGTGTCCTTTTTAACACTATCAAGTTATATATTTTGACTTTACTGATTTTTTAAGTTTTTCTGTCAGTGTGCCATAAAATGATTGATGAAATAAATAGAGAGTTCATGACAAGTTATTTAGGAAACATCCTGGGGCAAATTTGTAGGACTAGTTCAAACAGTAAAACTCTTACACCACTGGTAGTTAAGAAATATGTTCTTCCCTGGTAAAACATATTTATTGAGCACTATCTTGTCTGTTGTTCAAGGTGATAACAGGTTGAGCATCCCTAATCCAAAAATTCAGTATCTGATACTTTTTGAGTTCTCACAGACACAAGTGGAACAGTCCACATCTGACCTCATATGACAGTTGCAGTCTAAACACAGGCACACAATGCACAGTTTATTCAGCATCCACAAGAGGAAAAAGACCCTTCCAGCCCCCTTCCAGATATTTTTTGAGCATGCCTGATTTCCCCCTACATATCCACAGTGGGTAATAAAATTGCACATGTGCATGCCAGACCTTCCAACACCAGGTTTCCCACAATGCCTCACATGGTGCCAAGACATATGTGCATTGCTGTGTTTTTTTTTTTTTTTTTTGCTCTGTAGTGTTGATAATTTCAAAAACGCCTGCAGATACTTCTATGGGTAACAGTAATAATAAAAAGAGGAAGGATTTATGTTTATCTTTAGCACAGAAAGTCAAACTGTTGGAGAAACTGGACAGCAATGTAATTGTGAAATGTCTTCCAAGAGAATATGGTGTTGAAATGACCACCATATATGACCTGAACAAACAGAAAGATAAACCATTGATGTTCTGTGCTGCAAGTGGTGAACAGAGGTTAATGCAAAATAGAAAAGGTCAGGCACGGTAGCTTAAGCCTGTAATCGCAACACTTTGGGAGGCTGAGGCGGGGGGATCATGAGGTCAGGAGATGGAGACCATCCTGGCCAACATGGTGAAACCCTGTCTGTACTAAAAATACAAAAATTGGCTGGGTATGATGGTTGTGTGCCTGTAGTCCCAGCTCCTTGGGAGGCTGAGGCAGGAGAATTGCATGAACCCGGGAGGCAGAGGTTGCAATGAGCTGAGATTGTGCCACTGCACTCAACTCCAGCCAGGGTAACAGAGCAAGACTCCATCTCATAAAAAAAACAAAAACAAAAGCAAAAAGCAGTGCATAAAGCTCAAAAATGAAGATCTTGATTGTGTACTGAAATAGTGAATCCATCAGTGTTGGCAGTGGACATGTGCCACTTAATGGTATGCTGATCATGAAACAATGATCTATCGCGATGAACTGAACATTGAAAGGAACTGTGAATATTGAACACACTGGTTGCAGAAATTTAAGAAAAGATACGACATTAAATTTTTAAAGATTTGTGGTGATCAAGCATCTGCTGACCATGAAGCAGTAGAGACGTTTGTTGATAAATTTGCTAAAGATACTGCTGAGGAAAATCTGATGCCAGAACAGTTTATAATGCAGCTGAAATACCGCTGTTTTTGTGTTCTTCTTCCAAAAAGAAACTGGACTACAGTTGATGAGACAGCCACTCCAGGAATTAAGAATACCAAGGACAGAATAACTGTCCTGGGATGTGCTAATGCAACTGGCATGCATAAGTACAAATATGCTTTGATAGGCAAAACATTTCACACTTGCTGTTTTCAAGGAGTGAATTTCTTACCAGTCCATGGTTACAGTGACACAAAGGTATGGATCACCATGGACATCTTTTTTGATTGGTTTCACAAACATTTTGTACCAGTGGCTTGTATGTACTGCCCGTAAGGTAGACTGGACGATGTAGAAATTTGTTATTTCTTGATATCCCCTAGTTCATCCTCCATCGAAAATTCTCAAAACTAATGTTTATGCCAAGTACTGTCTCCCGGATTAATTCAGCCATGTTTCCAGGGTATCTTTAGATCAATGAACAGAAACTATAAATCCACTTTATTGAACAGTATGCTGGCAGCAGTGAAGAGAGGCAGGAGTGCAGAAAATTTTCAGAAGGAGTTTGGTATGAAGAATGCCATATGTGCTATTGACAACACTTGGAAAACATTGACATAGACACAGTTGTGCATGCCTGGCACAACCTCTGGCCTGCAACTATGTTTAGTTATAATGATGAACTGCATGTAATTTTGAAGGATACTTTATGTCAAGTGAAAAATAACATCTGACCTCCTTATGTATGTAAAAAATATATCTTCAGAGTTTGGCAGTAAGCTGGAAGAAGTAGATGTCGAAGAAGTTTTCAACTTTGATAATAATGCTTCAGTTATTCATTTGTTAACTGGTGGTAAATTAGCCGAAAGGGTTTTGAATCATGGTGATGATAGTCACAAAGAAGATCAAAGTAACACCACAGAAAAAGTGCTTATAGAAGAAGACATGGTGAAAATGTTTGATGGGCATAATGAAGGATTATGACAGCATGCATTCATAGCAGAATGACAAATCATGTCAGTTTTTAAAATTAAAGAGAGACTTCTTAGCTAAAAACCATGTTAATGAGACATATGACTTTGCAAGAAGCGTTTTTTAAAGCCTTCCAGAAGAATCTCTCTTCATCCTCATAGGATCAATTTCTTGGTCCTCAGCTGCTTCTGATGTTTCTTACCTAGAAAACACAGTTTATAGTAACCTTTTAATAAAAACACAGCATCATAGGTGAAGGCTGAAAGCCTGCTGTTGTTTGCGGTTGCTTTTGTTTAATAGCTGAAACAGGTATCCTGGTGATGCTACTATGCTGCTTACTTACTCTGACACATTATTTTTTTCACTGTGTTAATGGTTTGTCGTATTTTTACTGTTAAGTACTTATGTGTGAATAAATGTAAGAAAACAATTGCCTATTGATAACATGTAAATTAAGAGGAATGATGGTGATGCCAAACAGTCACACATTGTTAACATGGGTGGCTGAGATATTGACACCTTTGCTTTCTGAAGTTTCAGTGTACACAAACTTTGTTACAGGCACAAAATTATCAAAAATACTGTATAAAATTATCTTCAGGCTATGTATATAAGAGGTGTGTATCTGTATGTAAGTACGTGTACACACAAATATAAATTTTATGTTTCCACTTGGATGCCCTCCCTAAGATAACTCATTTTGTACATACAAATATTTGAAAATGCAAAAAAAAATCTGAAATCTGAAATAGTTCTAGTCTCAAGCATTTTGGATGAGTGATACCTTTGTCTGTTTTATCACCGTTTTCATGCTGTATTAAAATTAAATTGCCAACTCAATTCAAAGGAATTTTTTTTCTTAACTTTACGTTGTTGATTCATGGTGGAGGTCAACAAACTAATGGCTGGTGAGTTGGATACCTCTGTCCAGAGAGGGCCTTTTGATATATCTAATGGCCCATTACCTAGGTGATGTAAGTCTCCCCTCTGCCTGGAATAAAGTTTTGTTGGAATACAGCTATCCCCATTCACTAGTCTATTGTCCATAGCTGCTTCTCTGCTGCAATGTAGATTAGTAGTTGTAACAGAGACTGTATGGCCCCCATAGCTTAACATATTTATTGGGGGGCCCTTTATGGAAAAAAAAAAAGGCCTGTATCAGATCTATGGGAATGTCTGTTCCTTGGTTTTTATTTTGCCCATGACTTTTTAACACCTTCTACAGACATTGTTGATCATTATTATATGTCAGAAATAATTCAGTTTTGTAAACTTTCCAATGGCTATTGAATTTTTTAATTGTTTTGAAATTGGTTTCAGAATGAAACTCTTGCCTGTAATTTAGTAAAAGCAGTTAATAATTAAGCAAAGTAAATGTTTCTTTCTTGGTTTCCAGATTTAACTTAGTTATGTCATTTTAGGCCAGCCTTTGCCAGCTGAAATGACACTTGCCCAGCTTTTAACTCTCCTATATGACCGAAAACTTCCTCAAGGTTACCGCTCAATAGATCTTACTGTTAAATTGGGATCAAGAGTTATAACAGACCCAAGTCTATCAAAAACAGATTCTTATAAAAGACTACACCCTGAAAAAGGTATGTGCATAATACTTCTTTTAAAATTATAGGCTGTCGTATGAAGAGGCAGAGATTTCTATAGCTGATGACCTAATTGACTTGTATTTTTATTTTATCAATATAAGATAAAATTTTTTAAAACTGAATTTTTGTAAATATAAAAAATGGCCATGATTTCAGTTGGAAATTAAGTTGCATTACTTCTTCTTATAACATCACGTGTTTTATGAATGGATGTACTTTAATTTCCAGTATTTCTGTGAGAGCTATGTGAATTCTTGTTTTATAATAAAAGTGAGAACCTCAACTTACAACTTAGTTATAATTTATATTGAATGGCATTTCATGCACATAAACTTGTTTTTTGATATAATTGGGAGCATGTATTTTTGTTTTTTACTTATATATTTCATTAATTTTTATTTTAAAGACAGAGTCTCGTTCTGTCAATCTGGAGTGCAGAGTTGTGATCTCAGCTCACTGCAACCTCAGTCTCCTGGGTTCAGCCTGGAATTTCCTGCTTCAGCCTCCTGAGTAGCTGGGATTACAGCCACCTGCCACCATGCCTGACTAATTTCTGTATTTTTCATAGAGACATTGTTTCACCATGTTGGCCAGGCTGGTCTTGAACTCCTGACCTCAAGTGATCCGCCCACCTTGGGCTCCCAAAGTGCTGGGATACAGACATGAGCCACTGCACTCAGCCCCTACGTTTCATTAAATATTTTTGAATGTTCGTTTTTGAATTGGCTGTTTTTTTCATATGAATGTAAGAAAATTTACCTGTTCCCCAATCGTTGAAACATTGTGGTTGTTCCCAATTTTTTACTCCTATGAATGCTGTATAAGTAATTTGCATAGTGAGTGTGGCATGAACTTATTTAAACTTCCCATCTTTCTCATGATTAAAGTTCAATCTTTAGTTATTGGTCTTTCATATTCTTCAGCAAATTTTGGTACATTTCCTTTGCCTAGCTTTTCAGCAGGATTATTTCTCTCTTGTTTTAATGTTTAAAGGGTATGGTTATGTGACCTTTGGTTTTCTTTAGTGAGTAATTCAAAGTTAAGCCAATATGCTTTAATTTTTTGTTTTCAGTAAGAGAAGTGTTTGTCATTATTCAATTTTTCTTAATAGGATACTTTAGAGCATATTCTTTGCTTTGAGTACTTTGAGAACTTACTTATTTTAACATAGAATATAAGTACAAGTATGCCCTAAAGGAAGGTGCTTCTCAAACTTCAGTATGTTTACAAGTTACCTGCATAGTAGTGTTAAAATCCAGATTCTTCCTTTCAAACAAGCTTGCAGGTGATGCCCATGCTACTAGTCCATGAACCATTCTCCCAATAATAAAACTAAAGAAGGCAGTATCAAATCATTTAAAAGTCATTGTAGCATCTAGCCTTAATACGGATATATCTAAATAATTGATGTTTTGTGCTCTTTTTTGAGTAGCAAGAAAGCAGTAATACCTGCTTTTGTAAATGAAAGAATATTATAAAAATATACCTTTTCTTAACTATTCAGACAATAGGTAAGACAATAAATTATTTGTAATTTATTGTCTAGATCATGGAGACTTACTTGCTAGCTGTCCAGAAGATGAGGCTCTCACTCCTGGTGATGAATGCATGGATGGGATATTGGATGAATCTTTGCTTGAAACTTGTCCCATTCAGTCACCATTGCAAGTTTTTGCAGGAATGGGTGGACTGGCTCTTATTGCTGAAAGACTACCCATGCTGTATCCAGAAGTAATTCAACAGGTAAGATAAGATTTCCTAATGGAGTATATCATTCCATAGCTAAGCTCTTCATTTCTTATGTTTGTTTTTTAACTTACTTGGATAAACTTTGTAGAAATACCCTTTGTTTTATATTTTTTGAACATTATATTACTCTTTCAGCGGTTGGTCTGTATAGAGCTTCATGAGCTTTAGTAGTTATGGAAGAAATGATGAAGATCAAGCACTTTTGCTGGACTTACTACACTATGGCATTTATCTTGATTTCATGGTTGTCATACTAGCATTCTCTTCTATACTGCTTTAAGTGTGGTATTTATTAGATATATTATTGGAAATAGAAGAGTAAAATAGTAGTATATACTACCAAAGTATGTCTGTTTGTTAACTTATTCCTGTTTCAAGTGCCATTTCCATTTTTGGTGGTTTAAAAACATAATGTGTTTTTGTCAATGTATGTGCTTTTCATGCTTTTGTACATTTCAGTAATAGGTTATAACATTTATCTCTCAGTAAATGAAACAAACATGAGTGAGGATGTTGGAGATTTTGGGGGAAAACACCCAAAACTTCTAGATGGACCTAACCAGCATTTATAGAACACAGCATTTACCAGCTACAGGATGTACTTCTTTCCAAATGGGTATAGAACTTTACCAACATAGAGAGTATGCTGGCATATACACAAAGTCTCAGTAAATTTAAAAACATTAAAATTATACCCACTATGTTCTGTGACCATATCAAAATTAAATTAGAAATCAATAGCAATAAGATCTAGAAAACCCAAATATGTGTAACCTAAGCAGTATAGTTTTAAATAACAGATCAATGAAAGAAGAAATTACAAAAGATACTACAATATATTTCAAAATAATAGTGCCAACATGACATGGGATATAGCTACAATAGTCTATGGACAGATTTTATAGCTTTAAATGCTTATAATTAAAAGAAGAGATTTATCAATGATGTACACTTCTACCTTAGGAAACTAGAAAAATGAGTACAGTTAACCAAAAATCTGAAGCAAGGAACTGTTACAAGTAAGAGCCAGAATCAATTAAATATAAAACAAAAATCAAAGAGAAACAAGAAAGCCAGGCATTTTTTCTTTTGAGACTTTAGTAAAATTGATAAACTATCAAAAATTTTCAAGAAAAAGGGAAAATCACACACATTGGACATACCAAAAATGATAGCAGGCACATTATTATAATTTGTATAGAATAAAATAATAAGGTACTGTTATAACCAACTTTATGCCAGCATTTTGATAATTTAGATATAATGGATAAATTCCTTGAAAAACACAACCAGAATCAACACAGAAGTGTATGTGTACATTTGGTATGCATTCATACAGAATTGTAATGAAACATGAAATTTTTAGTCTGTTTTCATTTTTAAGTACCATGGCTATGATTTTGAAATCACATTAATCCCATGTTTCTCCAATTTAAACTAAAACTAATTTTTTGTTCTTAAATTAGAGCATTTGGCTACTTTAGAAAGTATCATGTCTCCTCATTTGCTGTGACATATAATGAGTATCTGAATTAAAGATATCACATGGTTGGAATATTGGAATTCCTAAAAGTCTGTGATATAAATCATATCCTGTTCATTGAATTTAAAATAATATATTTGTGTTTTAGACATTATTCAAAGTGAGCATGTTCTTAATAGAGTCTTTGGGAAATTGAGCTGTTTAATCCTAGTATATCAGAAATATAAATCTTTGTTAATTGAGCAAAAGTATGTTTTTATATACTTCTCAGTTTTTACTTTCCAAATGTGAACTAATAGATACAAGTGAATATAATATATAGTTTAAAAAATTCAATCTATCTAAATATTAATACCCTAAAACAGTACTGTTTGAGTAGTTATACTTTTGACATTTATATAAACATCAGTTTATATTCTTCTACTGTTTGCTGCTTTTGCTGAACCTGTATTGTGAAATTAATCTTTATTGATGCCTAAACCTGTGGTGGTCTCACCTGTACAGCTCTAATATACAACTATACCTTATTGCGTGTATCAATCTTAATGTTGATGAGCATTTTTATTGTTTCCAGTTGTTAGCTATAATTTAAAAAGTTGTGAAGAATGGTATCCATCTCTATTATAAGACTTAAAAACTTTTACCTGTATAATGGGTGAATGGGAAATGATATATGACAGTGGTTTTAATTTGCTCTTCTGATTTTCATGAAGTTGAGGGTCTTTTACTTGTTGAAGAATTTGAATGCTATAAATCAAGAGCTCTTTGGTTTTGCTTTCTTTTTGCTTTCAATATATTTGTTTTGTTTTGTGGCATCATTTGAGAAATAATCTTTTAAGAAAACTGAATTATGACAAGGAGGTAAAGTTCTGCTTCTATAACAATGTTCTCTTATATAGGCACTTTTGTATAGAATTATCTCGTGTGCAGCATAAAATAATAAATATAGAGCTATTTTTTTAAAAATCCCCTGTAAAAGGTTTCAAAATGGTTTAGAAGTGAAAAGTACCTTGAATTCCCATGTTCTTACAGTTAGGTGATTTTATATTGTCATTCTGACCTAAGCTTCATTAGTCAAAATAGGCTGGCATCAAAATTCCAACTGTTTTATTCAGTATACAGGTAGATGTAGTATAGCTGTAGATCAGCTTAGGACTGATTTAAGCTGTAGAGCAGCTTAAGACTTTTACATATATGTGTAAAAGAAGGAAGAAAAAATAATGAATTAATCACAGAGTTACCTCACCATTCATTTAAAAATTACCCCACAGAGTTGCCTATCAGTCTACTGAAGTCATACAGGAAGCTTAGGAATGATCCTGATGTTTTAAATGAATAGTGAGATAGTGAGATTGTGATTAGCTCACTATTTAGTTGCATGTTTGAGCGTGGAACTTCACACTAGTATTTAGTGAAGTGCATTATTCATGGCCAAGCAAGATAAATAGAATATTTCTAAATAAAATTAGAAGTTTGTAGGGTCACCATTGGAGTTCGGTGTTTTGGCTCAGAATTGGAGTTTTTGTTTTTTGTTTTTTTTTTAAATTATTAAGATTAAATTATAGACATGATGCTCCTTCAACCCTAAGTGTAGAAAATTTCTCTTATGTAACCACAGTACAATTATACAAATCAGAATTTCACATTGACCCTGTACTGTAAACTCCATGTCTTATTCATCTTTTGCCAGTTGTCATCCTAATGTTCTTTATGCCCAAAGAAAAAGAAATCAGTTTTGCATAGTTTGAGGGCAGTAGTGATTCAGGATTCAGTTCAGGTTCATACATTGTATTTTGTTGTCTTGTCTTGTAGTCTCTTCAAACTGTAACAATTCTCCTATCTTTATTTACCTTTCATGCCTCAATAACCTTGACAGTTTTGAAGAATACATGCTAGAAATTATGTCTGTGTATGTACTTACACATATATACATGCATGTATTTTCTAGAAAAGTTTGCTGATAGGGCCCAGAAGCAGACTCCCCCAGTGATATATATATGCATATCTATCTTCCATATTGTCATTTTAAAATGTGATTTTCCACTAAAAGAAATCAGAGCTCCTTGGAGAAATTCTAGGATTGAGAAATTCTAGGATTGAGGAAGGGTATGTAGAAGATGAGACTAGAATGTTTTGCTGTGCTAGGATGTTCCTTACATCCTCAAAGAACTTTGGGGACAAGTTAAAAGGAAGCAGGATCCTGCTTTATTGGGGTTTCAGAGACCAAATCTTATTCCCCTTGGGCATCAAAATTTATGATAATAACAGTATAACCTATGTAATAAAATTAGAATCCATACTGATAAAAATTAATAGATGCATAAGAAGGGAATGTTTTTCTTTATATCTTGGTGCCAACTAATATATGTAGAAAGAATGGCAGAAAGTCTCCTTTTGACAACCACTGTGGTAATAATTGTTTGAGGCACAATTATAAATACGCTACAACTAACCAATCAAAAGTTTAGTGAGAAATAAGATATTTAAACAGCCTCAAGAATCCACATACAGATACTTAACTAATTATAAATGTGGAAATAATAACTAATATAGAGACACTTAGCAGACACTGCCATTCTTCTGAAGTCATGTGCTTCTTGATGTTTGGAAGCTTGTTTTTATTTTTATTTATTTTTTGAGATTGCTTTGTTGCCTAGGCTGGAGTGCAATGGTGTGATCTTGGCTGACTGCAACTTCCACCTCCTGGGTTTAGGTGTTTCTCCTGCCTCAAACCCCTGAGTAGCTGACACTACAGGTGCACACCACTACACCCAGCTAATTTCTGTATTTTTAGTAGAGATGGGGTTTCCCCATGTGGGCCAGGCTGGTCTCAAATTCCTGACCTCAAGTGATCTGCCTGCCTTGGCCTCCCAAAGTGCTGGATTGTTTTTTAAAGCAAGTAGCTTTATTAATCCTTACATTCCTATATTTTAAAGAGATCATTTGAAGTTAAGTCTTTAATTTGGATCTGATGTTGAAAATGTGAATAGCCAAGCAAACATTTCTCTTTTTCTTTAGGTGAGTGCTCCAGTTGTAACATCTACCACTCAGGAAAAGCCAAAGGATAGTGATCAGTTTGAATGGGTAACCATTGAACAGTCAGGGGAGTTAGTTTATGAAGCACCAGAAACTATCGCGGCTGAACCTCCACCTATCAAGTCAGCAGTACAGACCATGTCTCCCATACCTGCCCATTCTTTGGCTGCTTTTGGATTATTTCTTCGTCTTCCGGGCTATGCTGAAGTCCTACTGAAAGAGAGAAAACATGCCCAATGCCTTCTTCGATTGGTATTGGGAGTGACAGATGATGGAGAAGGAAGTAAGTGTTTAGTATTAAATTTATCAATGCATAATAGGTTGTGTAAAGTTATCTAGATCATTGCTGATTATTCATCATTTATATCTTATACAGTTAAGCTGTATGATTTGTTGTAAGTGGTGGCTCACTTTCAGCATATACATAATAAATTCTAAAGAATCTTCATTTTCATCTGTCTGTTCATTCAAAAATTATTTTCTCTGTGCTGACAAAACTGTTGGACATCACTGGAGGGAATTAAACATGAAGAAGTCATTTAGAGCTATCCCCAAGTAGCTTATGTTCTCCAGTAATAGTAACAAGGGATGTATATAATAAACATATAGATTTAGAGCAAGTTAAAAAATACCTTGGGCACTCTTGAGTGCAGTATTATGGAGAATCATTCGTGTGAGATTATTTATTTACTACTCAGCAATGTAAATGAAGTGACATGGTAGTTTTTAGTGGGGCCTTTAAGGACAGATTAGATTTAGGTTGGGATGCGTTACCTTAGAAAGAAAAGGAATGGAATGAGCAGTGTTTTGAGGTTAAAATCTATGAGGGGGATAAGTTAGCTAATGAAAATTTGCACAAAAAGCATTGTGCGCATTTTGAAAGCGCACAATGTATGTATGCACAATTTATGTATGTTATCAGTTGGTAACAGATCATGGAAAAGACATACTCAGAATTTTAAATTTTATTTTGAATAGCAATAAAGATTCATTAAAATGTGCTAAGAAAATTAGTGATGTGTTGAATATAGTTTTTTAAGAAAATGAATCTGGTAGCAATACTTAGATTAAAGAGAACAGAATTAGGAAAATAATACCATAAATATATTAATGATATTGTAGAATAATAAAACTGATAATTGTTTCCATTGGGTTGGCATTGTTTTTTAATAGAAAGAAAAACTGAAGAATTACAGAATAGCCTCACAAGCAGATTTTCATTTGGGTGACCTCTACATTTTTCACTTACTATTTATTCTATTAATATTTGTAAGAAAATTAATATTTCCAGGGCCGGGCACAGTGGCTCAAGCCTGTAATCCCAGCAGTTTGGGAGGCCGAGGTGGGTGGATCACGAGGTCAAGAGATCGAGACCATCCTGGTCAACATGGTGAAACCATGTCTCTACTAAAATTAAAAAAAAAAAAAAAATTAGCTGGGCATGGTGGCATGTGCCTGTAATCCCAGTTACTCGGGAGGCTGAGGCAGAGAATTGCCTGAACCCAGGAGGCGGAGGTTGCGGTGAGCCGAGATCGCCCCATTGCACTCCAGCCTGGGTAACAAGAGTGAAACTCCGTCTCAAAAAAAAAAGGAAAAGAAAAGAAAATTAACATTTCCTTATGTTATTTTAAAATCACATGGTTTTGATTAGAGTTTATTTCTTTCATATGCCATTTAGAAAGAATAAACTGTTAAGTCCTATACCACAAAGTATATTTAATTTAATAAAAAAAACTATATGAATTTATTTGTAGATCTCAAAACTCTGAAGCTATCAAACATTCAAACTAAATATTTTTTCTTTTATGTTTTCCTTACAACAAAATCCCTCGTAAATGTTGGCATTGTTTTAAATGTTTTTGTAATAATTGTTATAAAATTACATCTTTCTCTATACCAAATATTCTTGGTTGTTTGATACATACATAAATTGTGTATACAGCCATCCTTTGGTATACATGCGGGATTAGTTTCAGGACACACCCCAACTCCACCTTAGCCCGTGCTGAAATCCCTACATTCTCAGGTTCTACAGTCAGCCGTGTGGTACCCACATATATATAAATAGGCAGCCTTCCATACAGGCAGGTTCTGCATCCCACAAATACTGTGTTTTTAATCCATGTTTGGTTGAAAAACATCTACATATAATTGGGCCCGTGTGGTATAAACCTGTATTGTTCAGGGATCAACTGTATTTATTTTCGAAGGTCAGGAATTTCTAATTACTCAGTCTGGTTTTTTTTTTTTTTTTTAAGTATATAGAAGGGTAAGAACCATTTTATTTTTTAATTGATACATAACAATTGTACATATGTTCATACATATTATATTTTGATGCAGACATAGAATGTATGATAAGAACCATGGTATTTTAACACTCTGTTACAATAGAGTGTTAAAGTAGGTGTAGCACTAAACAGAAAAGGGGGAAAAAAGACTTTATGTAATTTCAGACTATTTTTAGTGCACACACAATGAATTTTTATTAAAAAGCATAGTTTATAACTATCATATGTATGTTTCAGTTTTCTTTTGAAGTTTGTGTATACTGTGTCTGACAGCTTTTTCTGACACTTGTGATTAAATTTTAAGATATTCCTGTTCTATTTGTGGTATTTGAGTTTTTTTATAATAAATTCAGTGATATAACTTTATATTACGTGTCATTATTAATTTATGACCCTGTATGTAGCTTCTTACTGTGTTTTTAACTTTTTAATCTTGAGTTCTTGATTTTCAATCTAGGTCATATTCTTCAATCTCCATCAGCCAATGTGCTTCCAACCCTTCCTTTTCACGTCCTTCGTAGCTTGTTTAGCACTACACCTTTGACAACTGATGATGGTGTACTTCTAAGGCGGATGGCATTGGAAATTGGAGCCTTACACCTCATTCTTGTCTGTCTCTCTGCCCTGAGCCACCATGCCCCACGAGTTCCAAACTCTAGTGTGAATCAAACTGAGGTAGGTTCAATATTAATTCTTTCCGTTATTAAAAAGAAAAACTAGATTTAATTTAGGCATTACAGCATAAAGTCTTTTCTGAAGTAATCTTTCAGAGACTTGAGTGTTCCATTTTCACATATAAAACAAGGATATTTAAAAGAGAAACTATAAATTAATTGGCTTCCCTATTAGTATCCTTCAGTAAACCAAAAAGAAACCTGCCTACTTGAAAAACAGAAACTATTTTAGTGCTTAATAAGCTTTCTCATTTACCAAGATATGCTGAATTTAATACTGTGATCCTTCTTCCTTTCCTTTTTGAACTTTTAAGAAGAATACTATGGAGGCCGGGCGCGGTGGCTCATGCCTGTTATCCCAGCACTTTGGGAAACCGAAGTGGGTGGATCATGAGGTCAGGAGTTCAAGACCACCAGCCTAACCAACATGATGAAATCCCATCTCTACTAAAAATACAAAAATTTAGCCAGGCATGGTGGCAGATACTTGTAACTCCAGCTATTTGGGAGGCTGAGGCAGGAGAATTGCTTGAACGCAGGAGGCGGAGGTTGCAGTGAGCCAAGATCGTACCACTGCACTCCAGCCTGGATGACAGAACGGGACTCTATCTCAAAAAAAAAAAAAAGAATACTGTGGAATGAGGGTTGTGGGTTGGGGTCTAGTCAGTGCCGTAAGACAGGAAATACAAGAAAGAAAGAAAAAAATTTCCTCGTTATTTCCTTTTTTTTTTTTTTAAAGAGATGGAATTTCACTCTTGTTGCCCAGGGTGGAGTACAATGGCACGATCTCAGCTCATCACAACCTCCACCACCCAGGTTCAAGTGATTCTCTTGCCTCAGCCTCCCAAGTAGCTGGGATTACAGGCATGCGCCACCACACCCAACTAATTTTATGTTTATAGTAGAGATGGGGTTTCTCTATGTTGGTCAGGCTGGTCTGACCTCAGGTGATCCGCCTGACTTGGCCTCCCAAAGTGCTGGGATTATAGGCGTGAGCCACCATGCCCTCCCAATTCCTCATTATTTCAATATGATTTAATTGTCTTAAAGAAAATACCAAACTAGGCCAGGCAGAGTGGCTCACGCCTGTAATCCCAGCACTTCGGGAGGCTGAGGTGGGTGGATCACCTAAGGTCAGGAGTTCAAGACCAACCTGGCTAACATGGTAAACCTCCATGTCTACTAAAAATACAAACATTAGCTGAGCGTAGTGGCAGGTGCCTATAATTCTAGCTACTCGAGAGGCTGAGGTGGGAGAATCGCTTGAACCTGGGAGGTGGAGGTTGCAGTGAGCCGAGATTGCACCGTTGCACTCCAGACTGGGTAACGAGCTAAACTCCATCTTAAAAAAAGAAAAGAAAAAAGTACCAAAATAATTAATGGCATAAGTGAGTTTATTAGTGATAAAATGTGGGGTCATTACATAAAAATTAGTTGATTTCTACACACTAGTACCAAACATAAAATGAGTTTTATAAAGATATATTTTAGAATAGCACCAAACGTAGAAAATATCTATGAATAAGTCTGAAAAATATGTATAATGCCTCTTTATGAAATTTTGGCCGGACATGGTGGCTCATGTCTGCAATCCCAGCACTTTAGGAGGCCAAGGCAGGCAGATCTCTTGAGGTCAGGATTTTGACACCACCCTGGCCAGCATGGTGAAACTCCATCTCTATTAAAATTACAAAAATTAGCTGGACCTGATGGCTCACACCTTAGTCCCGGCTACTCGGGAGGCTGAGGCAGGAGAATCAGTCTGTGCTCATGTATATCTTCAATGGGTTAGATATGATAGTGTGATAATGTTATTTCTTCCCAGATCAAACCTTAAATTTAATACAATTCCAGGTTTATTTTGGAAAAAGTTGACAAGCCCATTATAAAATATATACAAACATGCAAAGGGTCAGGAATAGTTGACATGCGCTTTTACTATATTCATTTTAAAAAGATCTGGCTTATATTTATATTGCTTTCACTGTTTTCAGTTTTGTGTCATTGACCTTTTAGGCCCTAGGCTGGTTTACCCTTTCTTTTCTTGATAAATATTTTAAAATATGTATTTATTTATTAAATATAAGCAATTTCTCTCCATTTACTTCTTCCCCTAGCCCCACATTGGTAATTGCCCCTGGCAGTTACCAATCTCCATTCTGTCTCCATGTATTTACCTATTCTGGATATTGCACATGAATTGAATAATGTAATGTGTTATTCCTCGTGTCTGTCTTCTTTCATTTAGTATAATGCTTTCTGGGTTCATTCATGTAGCATATATCAGTACTTCATTTCTTCTTATGGATGGATGAATAAGTATCCTGTTTTATTTGTTGATCCCTTCATCTATTGATTGGCATCTGGGCTATTTTCATCTTTCGCTTTGAATGGTATTGTTGTAAACGTGTGTTTATCTATTTCAGCACCAGGTTTTATCTGTTTTAGTACTAGAAGTGGAATTGCTGGGTTATACAGAAATTCTGTGTTCAGTTTTTTGAGCAGCCACCAGACTGTTTTCTAAAGTAACTTCATCATTTTACTTTCCCAATGGTAAATACTTTTGAAGATAAGTAAAAACAAATTGTAATGGATTTTCATTTTTCTGTTATTTTAAGCCACAGGTGTCTAGCTCTCATAACGCTACATCAACAGAAGAACAACAGTTATATTGGGCCAAAGGAACTGGCTTTGGAACAGGCTCTACAGCTTCTGGGTGGGATGTGGAACAAGCCTTAACTAAGCAAAGGCTGGAAGAGGAACATGTTACCTGCCTTCTGCAGGTATATTTGTAAACTCGATATTGTTCATGATAATGTTATTTTTTGTGTTTATAAATTTAAAATATTGATAACTAATTCAGCTATTCTCAGCTATGTTTATGTCCACTTGTGGTCCTTCTTCCCAATGCATTTTAAGATACCACTGGGTAAAGATTGCTCTTGCTTACTTATAACTCCTTATTTCTTCCCTCTCAACTAGCTTCTTCGCTGAGAGGAAAGTGATAGGGATGAAATTATCCAGTAGCTGGAAGATGCATCTTCCTACAGGCATTTTGTTGTTGTTGTTTAATGTGTTGTATCTGGACTCTTTTTTAAAAAAGTGTCATTTATTCATATACATTTTGGTTGCTTACTCCATCTTTTTTGAGATGGAGTTCACTCTGCGGCCCAGACTGGAGTACAGTGGTGTGATCTCAGCTAACTGCAGCCTCCGCCTCCCAGGTTCATGGTTTCTTAATTTTTTAAAATAACTTTTCTACATTCAGGCAAGCTGAACTAGAATAGAAAGTCTTATACCATGGAAATGTATAGGAGAAATACTTAATGAAAAGCTTAGCTCTACTTCCTGCATCAACTAATTGAAGTTGGTCAAGTCTTTGAATTTGTCTTCTGCAACTCTAGAATGCTCCTTCTAGTATAAAAATTCTAAGATTTTGTTACCCTCAAACTGTGAATTGAGTCTATTAAATAAAATATTATAAATAGTATGGAATTGCTACGACGTTTTTATGTTCGTAGTTGTACTGCTTTTATATGTCTAGTCATTACCATCCTTTGGAAGTAACACTCTCAGACAAAACAGACCCTTCTCTTTTGAAAATTTAAATAATCAGTTCAAAACACAGTGTAAGGTACTGATTAAGTAGAAAATATGTACTCTTAGTATTCAGATTGAACTTCTAACCTAAAATAAAAACTTTTGAAGTTTGTGGAGCTGAAATCCAAATTAATTTTAACAATTTTTAGGTTCTTGCCAGTTACATAAATCCTGTGAGTAGTGTGGTAAATGGAGAGCCTCAGTCATCTCATGAGACTAGAGGGCAGAACAGTAGTGCCCTTCCTTCTGTACTTCTCGAGCTTCTCAGTCAGTCCTGCCTCATCCCAGCCATGTCATCTTATCTACGAAATGATTCAGGTAAATAATCCCTTAAATGTCTTTGTGGATGGGTAAGTTTGTTTACTTATTTTATCTATTTTATCAATGTCTAATAGTAAGCTTCCATTGAAATAGGTGATGGATTTATTTCCTAAAAAGTATTCTGAAAATGTTTAGTTGGTTTTTGGTGCCCTTGATTTGATACTGTGTCATCACTTACCCTAGAACACAGAATACAAGTTTTATTATTCCTTTGTCTTTACCGGTAAAAGTACATTTTTTCCCCTTTTAATTATCTGTAACTGAAAATGATAGGACAGAGGCTGACAACTTCATGACATCATTCTGATCTGAATATGGTTGCACTTCTATGGACTTTTCATATTTCTGTCAAACACTATTACTGCTAACAGCTATTTTTGAAGAAAGGCAGATACATAAATCACTCAAGTTCATAGATACTTGATGAGAAGATAATTATTTATTTATTTATTTATTTTTTATTTTTTCTCCTGCCCCCAATAATTTTTTAAAAATTTAATAATAAAAGTACTGTAACTACTTACTTTGCCAGTCTAAAACTGATTATTGATCGAATAATATAGTTTATTATTTCCTTTTGGAATTATCATTGAGAAATGTGCCCTTTTCCTAGAATAGAAAGTTATATGTTTTCATTAGAGATTCAGAAATGTGTAGATACTACCAAGAGAATCAAGCAGTTATCATCTACTTTCAGCCAAGACCTTTATATTTTATTATTTCAACTCTATTCTCATATTCTTATCTCTGTCTTTATATTTGTACTCATGAAAATACATATGCATATTATTAATTTATTAAGGAAGAATAGATAAGGAAAACATTGGGAATTAATCTTAGTAGTCTATTTTGTGATTGGTAGCAGCTAAGTGGCACTGTTGGATGGTTGGTGAAAGTATTTGTATTTGAAGGGATTGTTGCTCATATTCCCCAGTATCAGAAAGATTGTTGTCCTTTAAAAACATGCCATTTCCATTAGATTATGTAGAACAATTGAATAGAATGAGATAGGTTTCTCTTTATCTTATTTCACTATCATTAAAGTATTATTTTCTTAATCCTTATACTTTGAAGACATGACCTAACAAAAATTTTAAATTTCTGTCTTGGTCTGAAATTGACTGTCTTTATAACACTGAGCTTTTATCTTTATGGTTCATTGTCAAAATGGAAATCCAGGATTTTTTACATAATATTTAAAATAATTGCTGTTCGTGTGAGTGCACTTGCTGGGAAGGTGTCTATGTTAGCAAACTGATGTTTGATAACTGTATGGAATTGCAAAACTTAGACATTGTATATTGGAACTATTTTAGAAATTTAATGTGATAGATCAAAGTTTGACCTTTCTTGTATGATTTATTATTTTCCTAGAGAAAGAAATTTCTTTCATCAGGCTTTAGTTGTTCTTGAATTTGGTAACTTGTCCAGTGGTTAATTTTAATTGATATATTTATATTTGGTTGTGGTAACAAATATTTATTTTGTTATGATACTTTATATTAAGATAAAATGATTTAACATGTTTTCAGTAGGTTAAACAGTAGCATGCCTTCCAAATGATATTAAATATGGATTGTTCAGGAAAACACAGCTTAATATAAGTAAATTTAAGTCATTTATATAATTAGTTATCAATTTTAGTTATAATAGTAATAATTAATTTTTAAGTGGCTATTATTTATTTGAGGCAGGGTTTCCCTCTGTCACCCAGGCTGGAATGCAGTGGTGTGATCTTGGCTTACTGCAGTCTGCACCTCTCAGACTCAAACAATTCTCCTGCCTCGCCTCCTGAATAGGTGGGATTACAGACATGCACTAGCATGCCCAGCTAATTTTTGTATTTTTAGTAGAGGTAGGGTTTCACTATGTTAGCCAGGCTGGTCTCAAACTCTTGGCCCCATGTGATCTGCCCACCTTGGCCTCCAAAAGTGCTAGAATTACAGATGAGAACCAATGCACCCTGCCTTAAGTAGCATTTTAAAACCTGAACAAATTAGCCAGAGTCTTCCTTAGATATAGTAAAATTTCTGTTTTGAAAAATTAGTCTAAAGTTTCTTCTCCAATTTTTTCATTTGTGTATGTAGTAGTAGTTTTGACAATGTGGGGGTTGAGGTATTTGACAGTAGCCACTCTACAATCTTTTACTTCATTTAGTTATCATGCTTTCTTCTGTAATCTGGACGAGTCCCTAGCCTATCTTTGTCTTTCAGAATACCGATATTTTTTAGAGTAAAACCATTTATTTTGTAGAATATTCTACAGATTGATTTATAAGGGTGAGAGTAGTCCTCATAATTTTGCCTGAGACACTGTATTCAAGGGAGGATTTGCTTATATTGCTAGCAGATGATATACAAAAACACAGACCTAATGTAACAGCCTCTTCTGAGAACTCTAGTAAAATAATGCACATTTTCTTTCTAAACATGTTTTTAAATGATTGGTGAGCAAGAGAAGAAAATAGAGGAATGTACTAGTTTGTACCCCACTTTCAGCGCAGGGTTTTGTCTCCCATTAATTTTAAATATCAAGTGTGATTTCCTACTACTATCCTATACCTTTTTCCCCTTCTTTTCTGGCTACAAGTATAAGTTATATACTTTGTAATCTTTAAACTTTTGTGTTTAATGACTGTTAAGGATTGAGATGAATACCAGAGTCTGCTCCTCACTTTAATAAAACCTTCAAGTTCTCATATTAATGAACTTACTACGTAGCTGGTTAGCTAAGTCTATTTTATTTCAATAGAAGTTTAAAAACTGGCCTGAACATTTAAAATAATACTAAGCTGGCCATAAAGATCAGTAATAATTTTACATAAAATTGATCTTCAATTTTAGTTTTGAACATCTTTGCATCAGAGGTATAGAGAATATTATTAGTTGTAAAATTATTACCAGAAGAGAGGGAGCATACAAGCTCCTTAGGGGAAAGGACAACCTTTTTTCCATTACTGACTTCTAACAATTATATAACTGAGACACAGATGCTGTTCTCCAAAGGTAGACACTCATTGTATTTAGTGATTTAATCATTAAGTATATTATATTTAGCCATTAAGTCATTCTCTAAGAACTTTTTATAATGGCTATGCCTTTTCTTTTTTGAGACAGTCTCGCTGTGTTGCCCAGGCTGGAGTGCAATGGCATGCTCTCAGCTCACTGCAACCTCTGCCTCCCAGATTCAAGCAATTCTCCTGCCTCAGCCTCCCGAGTAGCTGGGATTACGGGCGTGCGCCACCACATCCAGCAAATTTTTATATTTTAAAGTGGAGTCAGGGTTTCACCATGTTGGTCAGGCTGGTCTTGAACCCCTGACCTTGTGATCCCCCTACCTCAGCCTCCCAAAGTGCTGGGATTACCAGCGTGAGCTACTACGCCCAGCTGGCTATGCCATTATTTAACCAATATACTTTTAGATTGTTACTTTAATTTGTAAAATTTAAAATATTAGATGCTGTTGGGAACATTTATGTATCTAGAGCTTTATATATTTAATATTCTTAAGATAAAGTCCTGATATTTCATCTTTTTGAATTCACTATGTTTCTAGCGTAAAATTTTTATGACTTTATGGTAGTTTTCCTACTATTTTGACCTCTCTTTAGGTCTTTAGATATGTAAATGAACGCAGAATTTTTATTTTATTTTATTTTCATTTCATTTTATTTTATTTTTGAGACGGAGTCTCATTCTGTTGCCTAGGCTGGCGTGCAGTGATGTGATCTTGGCTCACTGCAACCTCCACCTCCCATTCAAGTGATTCTCATGCCTCAGCCACCTGAGTAGCTGGAACTACAGGGGCCCGTCACTCGCCTGGCTAATTTTTTTTTGTATTTTTAGTAGAGACAGGGTTTCACCCTGTTGGCCAGGCATTCTTGAACTCCTGACCTCAAGTGATCCACCAGCCTTGGCCACCCAAAGTGCAGAGTTTACAGACAGGCATGACCCACCATGCCCAGCCTGTAAATGAATGGAGCCTTTTAAAACAGTGTTTGGTAGCATTACAGCAGCAATATAAATCTTTATATTTAGGCTAAATTAATCAGATTTATCAAAAGTTAGCATCCATGGTTCCAGTTACTTAACATAGTAAGTTTAATGCTTTAATAATATGTTCTTTAATGCTAACTAAAATAAAGACATCTGTTAGTGTTCTAGATAGGAAAATATATTATTTGTTCATTTTAATTTCTTTCTCAACGTTTTTGCTTCCATTTTTCATAACAAATGGTATTCTGAAAGTTGCAATTTTGTAGGCTAGGATCATTTTTTCTCTAGCCACTGTAAAGTAAGCCTGGAGTTATCTCACTGACCACTAGATGGCGATCCTGTTTCATTGTTAGAAGTATTTGGTAATTGCATGTTAATGTTAACAGGCAGAATGTGTTCCTTTAGAAACTTCTATTTTAGAAAATGAGGTGTTCCTTTTTTTAGAAAACAGTGTACTGTCTCAGCACACATTAAATTACTTGTCATTAGCTTAGTAGGGATGTTATCAATTTCTAATGAAATCAAATATTTACTTTTTTAATACTGGTCTTATTGTATGGGGGTTAATATTCTTTCAGAATAAAGGGAAATTGCTGTATTCTAGTTAATCTGACAATTCACAGATTGGGAAAGAACAAATGAAATCTAGAGAAATTTATTCAGTTGCTCAGGTTTAACTAGTTAGCAGTAACATGGTGATTATTAAACTCACTTATTTTCAAATGTAAAGGCAAGACATAAATGGATTTCACCAGTATGAAAAGAGAAATGAGAAGTGATATGTTAGAGTAAGGTAGACATGAGAGAGCCAGACAGCACTTCACTGGGAAAATTGTAAAGTATCTCCTGATTTGGTTTGTTATCTTAGTTAAATGATTGGATATACTAGGATTAAAATATTTTCATTTTCCTGATATTGGTTTGACAGTATTATAACAAACTATAATGTGTCAAAACCCATTACTGCATTTTGATATACACTGAGAAAAATCAGTTGGTATTTTGTGCCTTTAAAGCTCTTATTATTTTATGTTACCTTTAGATATGTTTCTTAAAGAGTCAGTATTTGTTTAATTTCATGACTATACTGTTTGAGAATAAGGTTAATTTTGTTGTTATGACAAATGTCTTAATTTAAATATGACCATATTTATTAAATTCAAATTACCGAATAGTTACTTCAAAGTAAATGTCCTGTTGGAAACCTAGCTATCTTGCTAGGTCTCAGGGCTCCCAATTAAAAAAGACATAGAAATTGTATTAGCACTCTTGCATGAAAAGATAATGTTTGATACCAATAGAAAATATATATTTTTTATTGCTTATAGAAATACTTTATTTTGTTGATACACAGTGCCTGAAAAACAAATAATTAAAAAGTATCGAGCTGTCATAACACATGATACTTAACTGTGTATCCTTATTTATAGTTTTCATGGTAACAGTTCATTTGAAACTGTCAAATTAGGCCATTTCTTTGTGCTGTTTTAGTAAAGAGTCTGGGGCTGTGGTGGTGGTTCATGCTTGTAATTCCACCACTTTGGGAGGCCGGGGTGGGAGGATTGCTTGAGCTCAGAAGTTTGAGATCAGCATGGGCAATATAGTGAGATTTCATCTCTATTAAAAAATAAAATAGGCCAGGCACGGTGGTTCACACCTGTAATCCCAGCACTTTGGGAGGCCGAGGTGGGCAGATCATGAGGTAAGGAGACCAAGACCAGCCTAACCAACATGATGAAACCCCACCTCTACTAAAACTACAAAAATTAGTCAGGCCTGGTGGCATGTACCTGTAATCCCAGCTACTCAGGAGGCTGAGGCAAGAGAATCGCTTGAACCCAGGAGGTGGCAGTTACAGTGAGCTGAGATTATGCCACTGCACTCCAGCCTGGGTGACAGAACGAGAACCTGTCACAAAAGAAAATAAAGAATCTATCAGATTATTCTACTAAGTAGAGTAGCAGGCCAGGCGTGTGGCGCACGCCTACAGTCCCAGAATTTTGGGAGGCTGAAGTGTGAGGATCACCAGTTTGGGCAACTTAGACCCTGTCTCTACAAAAAAACAAAAAATCAGCACACACCTATAGTGTCAGCTACTTAGGAGGTGGGAGCCCAGGAGGGTGAGGCTGCAGTGAGCCAAGATCATGGCAGTACACTCCAGCCTGGGTGTCAGAGTGAGACCCTATCTCAAAAAAAGTAGAGTAACATGCCACTTTATTTTTAGCCTGAGGTATATTTTAATATAGCTCTAGTTTTTGTGATAATTAGCAGTACAAATAAAATTTACAACACTTGCCCATGTTTAATGTATTTATTTCTGTAGTCACTAACAAGGCATGTTGATGGCCACTCAGAGCATCTATAATATAAGTGCTTATTAACAAATGTTCATTCCTTTTATTTAGAATTTACATTTTTGTCAAGGGCATCCTATGTGGAAATAACTTTGGTACAGAATGTATCACTCTGTGTGTTAAATAGTTATGACTGGTCAGTTTTATAAGGGGAGGAGAGGTTGCTTAAATTAAAATTTAGTTGGGTTTTGAATTGCTTTGGTTTGTACAGATTTGTAAGGATAAAATATTAGTTAACATCTGAAACACTTCAGGCTTACTGTTCTTGATTACCCAGAGTAATCAAGTAAAATTACCCTTTGTTTCCTGTGAGCTGCCCCCATACCTAATGCTTATATTGTCACCTTTCACACTATAGCTCTTGAGAAAGTATATACTTTTTAAATCAGATTTCCACACAACTACCTACCAGATTAGCCATAACTCTCAATTTCTTCTATCAAACATCCCAGGTAAGAGTGAGTTGTGTTTATTTTCAGGTTTGTTTATGCCAGTTGTGTTTCCATTACATAATTATTATGCAAACTAGATGTTTTTATGGTAAATAATGAAATGCTTAAAAAAAAAGTCTTACAGGCCAGGTGCAGTGGCTCACACCTGTAATCCCAGCACTTTGGGAGGCCGAGGCGGGTGGATCACGAGCTCAAGAGATCGAGACCATCCTGGTCAACATGGTGAAACCCCGTCTTTACTAAAAATACAAAAAATTAGCTGGGCATGGTGGCACTTACCTGTAGTCCCAGCTACTTGTGAGACTGAGGCATGAGAATTGCTTGAACCCAGGAGGCAGAGATTGCAGTGAGCCGAGATTGAGCCACTGCACTCCAGCCTGAGTGGCAGAGCAAGACTCCATCTAAAAAAAAAATTTAAAAAAAAAGAAAAGAAAAGAAATAATTACTCCAGTTTACTTAGGGAATATATTAAAATGTTAACAATGGCAATTGTATTTTGTATTGTATTTATCAGAAAAATAGCATCAATACTTTATTGAAACAAAGTTTCGTTTCTATTAGTCTTTATTTTTCTATGTAGTCTTATCTTTACAATTGCTTAACTACTACCAAAAGTCATGATAAGTCTCATTTCTTTGGAGATATTAAAATATAATTTCCAGACAGTTTAAAAAATATTTAGTGTTCGTTAATGCTAAAACTTCATTTTTCTAAACATTTTTATAGTCATCTTTTCCATACTGACTAAATTTCCCTTTCCTGTATTCAGTAGATTACCAGAGGCTTAAGGAAAACATAAACCTAAATGCAATTTGATTTTAATTAATATATGTTTTATAAGTACTCTTAGAAAAATGGTTGTGGCATTTTTGCTTTTATGTCTTGTATACATTACTAAATCTTGTTATGTTTTGGAGTAGAACATCAATATCCATATTCATTGCTTTGTCCTCCCTCTTTTTTTTCTTTCTCTGTGAAAAGTTAAAATTTGCCTATTTGCTTTGTTTCAATTTTATTCCCCAAGCTGGAAGCATCATATAGTCATTGCTCTTAGAGCAAGGGACTTACCCTGGAATGTATGTCATAATATTCTGGAGGTGTGCTTTTAAAGGATAGTCTTCTAAATCTTTATTGTTAGAGCCAGGTTTTGCCCTGAAGGCGGTCCCTTGAAAGAGACCTTCAGAGGTGATATAGATATAGACAAAAACAATCACCAGGAGGTTAAGTACTGTTCCAACTATACCTAACATGGTCAAGATAGATTCTTCTTTTTCTTTATCTTCCTGCTTCTTTACATCTTCTGCTATAGTGATGACAGAAGTGCCCATTTTCCCAGGAAGTGTCTTCATCTGGAGAAAAAGAGAATGATTGTGAAACAATTGCTAGGAAAATTAGCTCTGAGTTATATAGAGAGCAAGTAAATGTGTTTATTATACTAGTTTCATTTCTTGCATGGTTTTTCAGTATGCAGTCCTACATTAGTCTGTTAATGTGATGGAAAATGATAGTAAATGAGTGTATTTTAATAGAATTTAAAATCTTTTTTTTGAGACAGAGTTTCGCTCTTGTTACCCAGGCTGGAGTGGAATAGCGTGATCTCGGCTCACTGCAACCTCCGCCTCCTGGCTTCAGGCAGTTCTCCTGCCTCAGCCTCCTGAGTAGCTGGGATTACAGGCACACGCCACTGTGCCCAGCTAATTTTTTGTATTTTTAGTAGAGACTGGGTTTCACCATGTTGACCAAGATGGTCTCGATCTCTAGACCTCGTGATCCACCCGCCTCGGCCTCCCAAAGTGCTGGGATTACAGGCTTGAGCCACCACGCCCGGCCCTAAAATCTGTTATTTTAACAGTTGGGCTGAGAAACCGAAAATATAATGAAAATGAAGTAGATTCTCCCATTTACGTATTCTGTATTTAGTAGCTACAAAGATATTTAAAATTTTTATGTATCTAATTAGGCTCTGATGTATTTAATGTGAACTGCAGACAAAAAGCTGCAAGTACTTAATGTATACAATTTAATAAATTATAATCATTGACTCCTTTTTAAAGCAACTGTTCTGGGGGACAGTTGCGCAGTGTAGGGATTTAAAGTAATTTTTTCCTTTGAATATTTGGGGATCATTGTGTCATTAATTTTATAATATTCTAGTATTGAAATTAATTCCATTTTACTAACATTTTGAAAAAGCAGCTACTAGCTGAGTTTATCTCTTCTTAATTTCCACAGATTAAACACATCACATGTTTTAGCTTAAAATAATGAAGTTATTAAATGTCAGAGTTTTAAAATAATTAAAAGAGAAGAGCTCCTTCCCCTACATTGCATCAGGAATAAAGTGTTATCGGATATGTTGCTTTAGTCCACAATAGTGATGAATGAATTTTTTCTCTTCATGGAGGGCTTCCTAACAAAATCTGGACAAGCTTCATATTAAAAATGGCAAATGTTGGGCCGGGCACGGTGGCTCAAGTCTGTAATCCCAGCACTTTGGGAGGCCGAGGCGGGTGGATCACGAGGTCCAGAGATCGAGACCATCCTGGTCAACATGGTGAAACCCTGTCTCTACTAAAAATACAAAAAAAATTAGCTGGGCATGGTGGCGCGTGCCTGTAATCCCAGCTACTCAGGAGGCTGAGGCAGGAGAATTGCCTGAACCCAGGGCGAGGATGTTGCGGTGAGCCGAGATCGCGCCATTGCACTCCAGCCTGGGTAACAAGAGCGAAACTCCATCTCAAAACAAAAAAATAAAATTAATTAATTAAATAAATAAGTAAAAATGGCCAATGTTTTCAGTATACCCTTAAGGGATGGATCATCTCTGGTAGTAATCCGTGGTAAATTTCACTGTAACTGGTGTAAATTGCTAGCCTCTGCAAGTAGTAAGTCACACTGTAAACAGGTTCTATTTTTCTTTAGTATTTTTAGGTTTTTGTATGTACTGAATCACATATTTCCTCAAATGCTAATGTTTATGGTTATTTTTCTTGAATTTTCTGTCTGATCAACCTTTACACTGTTCTGTTTATTTTCAGCCATTTGAAGACACTTTTTCCCCATTGAAATGTAATTCCAAATGCAGAAAGTGAGGATTTTATTCCTCTACCTACTACTAGTTACTACTATAAAGATGAAAAAAATTGTTTATTAGCCTAAGTATAGTAATATCACACACCTGCATCTGTAGCTTTTGATAATAATGCCAATCATGCTATGCATAATTCAGCAAATAGGCCCTTTCGAGGATTGGAAGGATAGTGACTTTACTGTCCTGGTTGTAAGCTGTAACAACCGATTAAATGTGGACTTGGTGCTTGCTGGGTAAAGGAGATGCAAGCTGCATTTGGAGGCACAACGTTGCATAATAGCATGTTGTGCCTCTGTTCTTTCTTTGTCAGGCAGGCAGCACACTGAATCCTGTAATAACAATGAAGTATGTGTAAAAGAGCTAAATTTAAAGACACCTAAGGGTTTTCTGATGAAGCTTTTCATGGCAAAAATAGAATTAAAGAATTCAAGATTGAAATAGTTGGTATGTTGTTTTGTGCTTTAACAAGCAGGCTTTTATTAAGGGTTTATTATCTTTATTCCTTCTTATTGTTGTTTGCTGACCACCAGTACACATTGATTTATAATAAAAGTGCATGTCTTAAAAGAAGAGCATAATCAGCTAGCTCTCCATTATTTTCCAAGTTCTCCTCTTGGGGAGTTTTCAAAATCTTTTAAAGAAAAATAACACTAATAATCTAAAATCAGATATAAATAACACATGCCAGGTTCCAGACATAAGCATAGATTGTCATATGCATATTGCTCATAGAATTTGACTTAAAAACAAGCATTCTCCTCTGTGTCTTTTAGGGAAAAAAGAAGAAAAGATAAGCATCCTTCTGAAACTAATGATTGTCAAGAAAAATTCAGAAATATAAAACTTAGTATTTTTAGTTTGAAATGAAGAAACTTGGTATCTTGAGATATTTTTAAAAGTACAATAATGGAATTCAGAGTTCTTTTTGAAATATTAAAGACTTTTGTAAAATAAAAACACAGTTTTATCTCTCATATGTTTGAACTATTCCCAGTCTTGTTGGCCAGTGCTTATTATACCTTGTTTCCCTAGCTTTTGCCTTCATACCCCTTGAAATGTAGAGAATATCTTCTTCTGTTTCTATAATGTTAGCTTCCCAGTTCGCCTCTTCTAATACCAACTCAATAGAATAAAATAGACATCAGTAAAATAAAAGGAAATAACATGTTTCATTTATTTCAAAAGAGCTGTCTTGTTTTCTCTATGCTCTTATACTTACATGTGAATAGAATGTAACCATATTTTTTTCTCTTTTTTCTTCTTGAGGCTGGAGTGCAGTGGTGTGCTCATAGGTCACTTTAGCTTTCAATTCTTAGGCTCAAACATCCTCCTGATTAGGTGGGACTATAGGCACCTGCCACCATGCCAAGCTAAGTTTTTAAATTTTTTGTAGAAATGGATTGTCATTATGTTGCCCAGGCTAGTTTCAAAATGCCTAGCCTCAAGCAACCCTCTTGTCTCAGCCTCCTGAGTCACTGGGGTCACATATATAAGCCACTAGTACCCGAGTTCACTTCTTAAAATATAATACCTCATGCTTTATAAATTGACTAGCAAGTGACATACTATTTTTTACTTTTTGTTTTGTTTTGTTTTTTTGAGATAGAGTCTAGCTCTGTCAGTCAGGCTGGAGTACAGTGGCATGATCTTGGTTTACTGCAACCCCCTACCTCCCAGGCTCAAGGTATTCTCCTGCCTCAACCTCCTGAGTAGCTGGGACTACAGGCATGTGTCACCATGCCTGGTTAATTTTTGTGTTTTTAGTAGAGGTGGGGTTTCACCAGATAGGCCAGGCTGATCTCGAACTTCTGACCTCAAATGATCTGCTCGCCTCAGCCTCTCAAATAGCTTGGGATTATAGGCATGAGTCACCCTGCCTGGCCATGAGTAATGTGCTTTCTAATTCATATTAATCATGAAATTTGAAATAGTTTGTTTTTTTCCCATTGTAAATTATATTCAAGGTTTTTCTTTTGGACTAAAAGTTGTTTTAAAGTTTCTGGGATTATCTTTTGTGTTTATATAGAAGAAACAATGCATTAATCAGATATGTATATAAGGCTAGATTTTAAAAATTGAATTATCAATTGTATGTGTGCTTGCAAATTTATGGTATCTTTTCCCCCCTTCTCTTCCTTATTGAATTTTAGCATGCTAGATTGTCTCATTATTCATGTCATGAAGAAGATTTTCATTTTGTGGTTTTGCTTGTTGATACCTTCATAACAAAATTTTAAAAACATCAACATATATTGTATTCTTGTATAATTTTATCTAAATCGCTATTAAATATTTTTAGGTTTGCACAAAATTGAGCAAATAGTACAGAATTTCCATATATGAAGTTCCTACTTAGAGTTTCCTTATTATTCACATTTTGCATTAATGTAGTACACACAATTGATGAACCAATAGTGGTGTGTTATTTGTAACTAAATTCATAGTTTAAATTTGAGTTTGCTCATTATGTTCTACAGTTGTGTAGGTTTTGACCAATGCTCAATGCAAGCAATTCTCCTGCCTCAGCCTCCCAGGTAGCTGGGACTACAGGTATGAACCACCACACCTGACTAATTTCCTTTTTGGTTTTTGTAGAGATAAGGTCGCACTATGTTATTCATGCTGGTCTTGAACCCTAGAACTTGAGCAGTCTTCTAGCCTGGATCTCCCAAAGTGCGGTGATTTCAGGCATGAGCCACCACACCAGATCTTTTTTTTTTTTCTGTAGCTATTGTAAGTGAGATTGCTTTTTTGATTTAATCCTTGGCTAGATCATTATTGATGTTTAGAAACATTAAGGTTTTTGTGTATTAATTTTGTATCCTGAAACTTTACTGAGTTCATGTATCAAATCCAAGAGGTTTTTTTGGTGGAATCTTTAGGGTTCTACATCATATAATCAGCAAATAGGGAAAAAGTTGACTTCCTGTTTTTCCAGTTTGAATGTCTTTTTTTTTCCCTTGCCTGATTGCTCTGGCAAGGATGTCTAGTACAATGTTGAGTAAGAGTGGTAAAAGTGAGAACCATTGTCTTGTTCCAGTACTTAGAGAAAATGCTTTCAGCTTTTCCCCATCAAGTGTGGCATTAGCTGTGAGTTTTTCATATATGGCCTTTATTATGTTGTGTGTTCCTTCTATGCTGTTTATTGGAGATTTTTATCAATTTTATCTCATGCTTTTTCTGCATTTATTGAGATGATCATAGAGGTTTTGCCCTTAATTCTGTTGATGTGATATATCACATTTATGGATTTGGGTATGTTGAACCATCTTTGCATTCCTGGGATAAATCATACTTGATCATAGTGTATTCTCTTTTTATTTGTTTATTTTTTTAAAGTGTTTTATTTATGTATTTTCAGATCAGCTTATGAGACTGGCTAATTTTTGTATTTTGGGTAGAGACAGGGTTCCGCTGAGTTGATTAGGCTGGTCTTGAACTGCTGGCCTCAGGCAGTTCACCCACCTTGGCCTCCCAAAGTGCTGGGATTACAGGTGTGAGCTACAGTGCCTAGTCATTTGTTTGTTTGTTTTTGTTTATTTTGAGATGGAGTCTCGCTTTATCACCCAGGCTGCAGTGCAGTGGTGTGATCTTGGCTCACTGCAACCTCTGCTTCTTGGGTTCAAGCAGTTCTCCTGCCTCAACCCCCACAAGTAGCTGCCACTACACCTGGCTAATTTTTGTATTTTTCACAGAGGTGGGATTTCACCATATTGGCCAGGCTGGTCTCAAACTCCAGGATAAGTTATCCTCCCACCTTGGTCTCCAAAAGTGCTGGAGTTACAGGAATGAGCCATCACAGTCGGCCTGTTTATTTATTTTTAAGGGATTGGGTCTTGCTCTGTTGCCCAGGCTGTAGTGCAGCAGTGTGATTATAACCCACTTTAGCCTCAAACTCCTGGACTCAAGCATTCCTTCCACCTCAGCCTCCCAAGTAGCTGGGACTACAGGTTTTTGCCATCACATCTGGCTAATTGAAAAAAAAAAATTTGTAAGACAGGTTCTTGCTCTGTTGACCTCACTTGTCTCAATCTCTTGGTCTGAAGTGATCCTCCTACCTCAGCCTCACAAAATGTTGGGATTACAGGCGTGAACCACCATGCCCAGTCATTGTATTATCTTTTTGATGTGCTGTTGGATTCGATTTGCTTGTTTTTGGTTTTCGATTTTTGTATCTGTCTTTATTAGGGATATTGGTCTATAGTTTTCTTATTTTGTTATATCTTTGCCTGGTTTGGGTATCAGCATAATACTGGCATCGTAAAATTAACTGGGAGAATTATATCCTCCTCAGTTTTTAAAAATATTTTCTGGAAGATTTGTATTAGTATGTTCTTTTTATATTTGCTAGAATTTAGCTGTGAATTCATGTGGTCCTGGGCAGTTTTTTTTTTTTTTGCAGGGGTAGAGGGGAGATATTATGATTGAATCTTACTACTTGTTATTAGTTTGTTCAGAGGTTCAGTTTCTTTCTAGTTCAATCTCAGAAGGTTGTATGTTTCCAGGTATTTACCCATTTCCTCTTCTAGGTAGTGAGTGTATAGTTGATCATAATACTCCCTGGTCTTTTGTATTTTTGTAGTATCAGTTGTATTCCTTTTTCATTTCTGATTAAGTTTGTTTGGATCTTCTCTCTTTTTGGGTAGTCTAGCTAATAGTTGATCAGTTTTGTTTATCTTTTCAAAAACCAACTTTTTGGTTTGTTGATGCTTTATATTTTTGGTGGGGAGGACACTTTATTTTCATTTAGTTCTGTTTTTTTTTTTTTTTTTAATTCTAACTTTGGACTTGATTTGTTCTTGTTTCTCTAGTTCCTTGAGGTACATGTAAGGTTGTTAATTTGTTACCTCTCTACTTTTCTGATGCAGGCATTTAAGGCTATACACTTCTCTCTGTGCACTGCTTTTGCGATATATCACAGGTTTTCTGATGTTGTGTTTCATTTTCATTCATTTCAAAATTGTTTTAAATTTGCCTTCATTTCTTTGTTGACTCAGTGGTCTTTCAGGATCATGCTGTTTAATTTCCATGTGTTTGTACTGTTTCTCATGTTTCTGTTGGTATTTTCTAGCTTTATTCCTCTGTGGTCTGAGAAGATACTTGATATCATTTTGACTTTTTAAAATTTGTTAAGACCCCTTTTGTGGCCTAACATGTGATCTGTCTAGAAGAATGTTTCAGGTGTTGGTGAAAAGAAAGTATATACTGTAGTTATTGAGTTGACTGTCCTACATCTGTTAAGTCTATGTAAAGTCCAATTTAAGTCCAGTGTTTTCTTTCTTAATTTTCTGTCTTTATGATCTGTCTAGTGCTGTGGTAAGTTGGATGTTGAAGTCTCCCACTATTATTGTATTGCTGTGAATGTTATTGTTTGATTATGGTATTATTATTGTTAGATCATTTCCAGCTTTCAGTATTGAAAACACTATTGTGTTGAACATTTCTTTATAGGCTAGACAGTAATAAGTGGTATGATTGAGTCATAGAATATAGGCATTTAAAATTTTGATAGATAATGCCAAGTGGCTATGCCTATTTTCACTTTTACCTGTACCTGTAAGACTAGCTTTTCCATGTCCTTCCAAGAACTGACATTGTGTTTTATGCCTATCGATTAGTACCTTTGGGATATAATTTGAATTTTCCTGAGTAGCATACTGTCCCATAATACTATAAAATTATAGTAAGTAGATGTCGTGACATTGTTCGTGGGTTAGAAAACGGGTTTTAAACATACCCAAGTATATGTGGAAACAAGGGAAGAGTGGCAGTCATATAGCCCTGTCCTCTGCATCATCACTGGAAAGTGTAAAATGACCTTCTCTTCTGTTGCTTTGAACGTTGCTCCAAATAGCCTCACTGCCATTAAGCTCTGATAGTCTCTCTTTTACATCAGTTGTGGAGATCTCTTTTGCATCAGTTGCCATAGAAAGTACAGGATGCTAGGTGATGCCTCATCCTGTTACAACTCAATCCCCATATAGTTCTGTGACACTGAGGCAATTCCTACCTCTAGTTGGACTCCCACAATTCTCCTCCCCTGCTTTAATTTTCTGTATAGCATTCAGAATATGTACCAGCTTCTGAAAAAATTGTTACTCATTTGTCCTTCACCTAGAATGTTAGATATGTAATAGTGGAGATTTTTGTTTGTTTTCTTTACTGCTTATTCCCAGCCTGTCCAGTAACAGCTTTTCAGTAAATGGGTTTTTTTTGTTTGTTTGTTTGTTTTTGAAACACAGTCTCTCTCTCTCACCCAGGCTGGAGTGCAGTGGTGTCATCTCAGCTCACTGCAACTTCTACCTCCTAGGTTCAAGCAATTCTTTGTCTCAGTATCCCAAGTAGCTGGGATTACAGGCCTGCGCCACCATACCCGGCTAATTTTTGTATTTAGTAGAGACAGAGTTTCACCATGTTGGCCAGGCTAGTCTTGAACTGCTGACATCAGGTGATCCATCAGCTTCAGCCTCCCGCAGTGGTGGAATTACAGGCCTGAGTCACTGCACCCTGCTAGTAAATGTTCGTGGAATGCTGTTCAGTAACTGTCTTTGGAAAAAAGGTGTTGGATCCTTATCTGACATTGTTTACAGAAGTAAATTCCAGTTGGTACACAACACAAAAACCAACAAAACAACTTATAAAAGCCTTAGAAGCGATGTATGTTCCTAGAGTAAGGAATTTACTCTTAGATGCACATGATTCTAATACAAAATTCATTTGACTTATAGTCAGTAATTGAAAGTTAACATAGGCAACATTTTCTTTTTTACTAAAAAAAAGTTGATTTATTGAAATAGACTTTGGATAAACTGCAATTCTGTCATTCTTTTTTTTTTACAAAAGATAACTTCATTTCAATTTAATTTTAAAAACGTTTCCACCTCATACTAATAAATACATTTCCAGCCATAATATATTATCTGGGGTATTTAATCATTTCTACGTGTAATATAACCAGATATTTAGTTACATTTCTTGTTCTCTCCTAAACTTGATACTTTGCTCTTTTTTGTTTGTTTCCAAAAGTGCCTATTATTCTAATTGGTACATTAGTGCTTCATAAGTATCTGCTGCATTCTTCCCCTTAGCAACTAACCAGTTAAGTAGACCCTTGAACAATACAGGTATAAAGGGCACCAACAACACCCCACGTATTTGAAAATCCAAGTATAACTATTTTCTTTTTAAAGGCAGGGTCTTGGTCTATCACCCAGGATGGAGTGCAGTGACACAGTCTAGTCCTCCTTGTTGCTGAGTCTACAGATGTGTGAAACCACGCCAGCTAATTTTTTGTATCTTTTTGTGCAGATGGGGGTTTCACTATGTTGCTTAGGCTGATCTCAAACTCCCAGGCTCAAGTGATCCTCCCACCTTGGCCTCCCAAAGGTCTGTGATTATGGGTGTGAATTACAGTGTCCAGCACCAAGTATAACTCCTGACTCCTCCAGAACTTAGCTCCTAATCGCCTACTGTTGCCCAAAAGCCTTACTGATAGCATACAATCAATTAACTAATATTTTGAATGTTGTATGTATTGTATATTGTAAGCTAAGAAAAAGAAAACATTAAGAAAAAATCATAGAGAATATTTTTACTGTTCATTAAGTGGAAGTGGATTGTCATAAAAGTCTTCATACTTAGAGTCTTCATGTTGAGTAGCCTAAGGAAGTAGAAGTGATGAGGTTGGTCTTGCTGTCTCAGGGGTGGCAGAAAATCTATAAATGGGCTAGTGTAGTTCAAACCTATATTGTTCAAGGGTCAACTTTTTTTTTTTTTAGGGGGAGTTTGCTCTTGTTGCCCAGGCTGGAGTGCAATGGTGTGATCTTGGCTCACTGCAACCTCTGCCTTCTGGGTTCAGGGTATTCTCCTGCCTTAGCCTCCTGAGTAGCTGGGATTACAGGCATATGCCACCACACTCGGCTTATTTTGTATTTTTAGTAGAGATGGGGTTTCTCCATGTTGGTCATACTGGTCTGAAACTCCTGACCTCAGGTGATCTGCCTGCCTTGGCCTTCCAGAGTACTGGAATTACAGGCATGAGCCACTGTGCCCGGCCAGGTCAGCTGTAATCATAAGATCTAGGTAAAAGCTACATTGCTGTGGACCTACTTTTATATTGCACATTTTCTCATTTTCTGCTTCTCTCCTCCTTATAGTTCTGGACATGGCAAGACATGTGCCACTCTATCGGGCGCTGCTGGAATTGCTCCGGGCCATTGCTTCTTGTACTGCCATGGTACCCCTGTTGTTGCCACTTTCTACAGAGAATGGTGAAGAGGAAGAAGAACAGTCAGAATGTCAAACTTCTGTTGGTACATTATTAGCCAAAATGAAGACCTGTGTTGATACCTACACCAACCGTTTAAGGTACTATATACTATGTTCATTTCTCTTGACTTTGCCTCTAACAATGTTTCTTAAATAACTCCATGTGTGTTTTTGTTTTTCAATGATACATGCTTTTTAATAACATACATACCCTCATACACAAGCAATATATAAAATACAAAGAAAAAATATCCACCCAAATTCTACACCTAGAAACATTTATTCACAGTTATTTATTCTGTATCTCCCTGTATGATCTTGTAGCTATAGGTGTGAAGTTTTTCTTAAATGCTGTCCCACTGTACCTATTAGACAAATAGATGCCAGTTTCTCACACAATGTTGATGTCGAGAGACATCTTTCAGCGTCAATAAATACGTATCACTGACGTCGTTCTAAACACTTCAAATTAACCATTGTATTAAGATGCTATATGTTACTTAACTATTCATTAGTGGATTTTAGTTATTTTCAGTTCATAATAACCTGATACATACATCTTTTGGGGTTTGTAGAAATCTCTGCAGGTAGAATCTTAGAAGTATAATCGTTGGGTTTATGGATTACTTCTGTTTTATTTTAGAAGTCAAACAATTCAGTATTTGATAGAATTCAAATAAGTCTTAATGTTTATCTTTACGGAAAATTGAATTGTTATTTTTAGTTTGTTTACACCTTAGTAGATTCAAAGGATGAATTCTATCAAAAACTCTTTTTAAATAACTAGGAAAACTTTTCCTTTCCCTTGGCAAAATCTGTTCAGTGACCTTTTTCTTTCTCATGGCAGAATCTGTTCAGTGATTGTCAGTTTACTCCTCAAAGTTGGCCTAATTCTGGAGTTTAAAGCATTTATACTGTTAATGGAAGTTTACTCCTTTGTTAATTACTTTTTGGGTTACTTAATGTCCTTTATCGTGTTTGTGCTCTATTTACTTTGCTTTTTCTCACTTTTTAAGAACCTATGACTTAAGAAGTAGTACATGTCACAAGATCATAGAGAATTGATCACTGGAAGAATAGTTCTTGTCAGTCTTTACCTATGAGGGAAAAATCACCTTATGAGATAATCCTGACTTGTTGCCTTAATGTGTTGTCATTATCACTTTATTCATTTACTTATTTCAATGTTCTATATGTATATATTTTAATAGCTCTGGGCATACAAGTGGTTATTGTTTACATGGGTGAATTATATAGTGGGGATGGCTCATTGCCAAGCAGTGAGAATCATAAATTAGAGAAAAGTTTAAAAGAAGAGCCAGTTGGTAGAGATAAAAAGCTATAGAGTCATACAACTCTGTTACTAGTAAAGGAAAATGTAAAGGTATATTTTCTTTGATAGGATGATGTTTTTTCTGTTGTAGAGAATAGTGTTGTATTTGGTCCCCTCCTATCTTGTGACCTCCCCCCGCCCCCGGAATCTTTCTTGCTGGTAACCAAGGAAGCCAGTGTAATAATGTAACAATAGCATGGTATCATAATTGAACTGAACATCTAATTGTCTCATTGAGGTAATGCCTCCTTGAGAAATACCTACTAAAATGTCTTATTCCCTGCCCTGGCCATCTGTGTCACTTATTCTTGTAAAATTAACATAGTTATCAGTAAATTAATTAGTATAATATATACCAAACTTTGAAGCTGTCATCATTTCTTTTTAGGGGAATCTTGCCATGTATTTCTGTACCTTATATTTCTGTGTTTTGAGATGACTCTGTTAGTATATAACTAAAATTAAAAATTTATAAAACCTTGAATGGTTTTTTAACCCAGATATGTTTTGTCTTTTAAATGAAAAATTGTCTAATGATTTGAAGTGTTGCAAGTTTAGCCTTGATTAAAAACAGTATCACAAATTTATAGTGTTGTAAAGTGAAAATAAAACCAGTAAATAATAATACCCGTCTTTAAGCTGTATATGTCCTTATGCTATAATTTCTATTAGATCCTGCAAAAATGGAGTTATAGCATATTGCATTCTAAGATAATTATAGAAGATTCTTATTTCAAGAAATTTGAATACCTATAGTGCCTCTTTAGTCTATTTGCTTTTCTTAGCTTAATCTATTTTCTGTTCTCATAACACACTGTATAACTTTTTGAGTTAGGGATCTTCTGTATAAAAATGTACCAATTATGGTCAGGCACAGTGGCTCATGCCTATAATTCCAGCACTTTGAGAGGCTGAAGTGGGTAGATCATCAGGTCAGAAGTTCGAGACCAGCCTGGCCAATATGGTGAAATTCTGTCTCTACTAAAAATACAAAAATTAGCTAGGTGCAGTGTCAGGCATCTGTAATCCCACCTACTCAGGAGGTTGAGGCAGGAGAATCTCTTGAACCTGGGAGGTGGAGGTTGCAACATGCAGAGATGGAGCCACTGCACTCCAGCCTGAGTGACAGAGCAAGACTCCCTCTTTTAAAAAAAAAAGTACCAATTAATTTACTATGAAAATTTAATTTCAGTTAGAGGATAACTGAGTTTCAATTAACTGGAGCTCTTTATTTTTCTGTTTGATTAATTGGATAAAATTATTTCATTTAAATTCTTTTCTTCTTCAGCTGGAGAGCAAACATACTTCAGACTTACAAATTATATAGCAACAAAATATGCATGTAAAGATATAATGACTGTTCATAAAGCCCATTTTGTTAGATTATTTTATCTTTACAGTGACCCTGTGCAGTACATATTTTTAGTAATTATTTTTACTGATAAAGAAACATTGGTATATTTTGTATTAAGACTTGAATATACTTTTTAGTTGAAACTCTCATGGTCTCTGTTAAACTGTCCAGCCTTTGTTAGAAGAAGAAATCAGTAAAGACTAATAATGTTATTACATCGCTACTCTCCTTTCAAGGCTTAGCATATAGAGAATTCATTTTTATCTTCTATTTCACTCTTCTCTACTCACAGAGAGCAAAATCTATTCTTTTCCAGTTGTCACGACTTAAGATGTATTTCTTTTTTCCTAACAATTCACAAAATAATCCAATTTCCCTTAGAATGTATACCCACAGAAAGTGGCCTTAGTTTAATTTTAACACTGATTTAGAGGTCAAAGCTCCGCACCCCACAAGTCTGTCTCATTCCCATCTGTATTTCACAAAAACCCTAGAATATTCTGGGAAGAGAATGATTCAGGAAAATATGTTCGGTTAATGTATCACTTTCAGAATCTATTTTAGTACTTTTTAAGGGTTTGGAGCTATAACTTTAAAAATACTATGTATCACGGCTGGGTGCAGTGGCTCACACCTGTAATCCCAGCACTTTGGGAGGCTGACACTGGCTGATCACTTGAGGCCAGGAATTCTAGACTAGCGAGTCCAACATGGTGAAACCCATCTCTAGTGAAAATACAAAAATTTAGCCGAGTGTGGTGGTGCATGCCTCCCAGCTACTTGGGAGGCTGAGGCATGAGAGTCAATTGAGGCGGAGGTTGCAGTGAGCCGAGATCACACCATTACACTCCAGCCTGGGCGACAGAGGGAAACTCTGTCTCAAAAAAAATTTTTTTTTTAAATATTACATGTCATACACTCAGAAACATTTTACAGTATTTTTGTCTCTATTATTGTGAAATCCAGGGTTGAATAAAGTACATGTATTAGATATAGTTCTTTTTTTAAGTAAGAGAAGTAATAGTGTACTATTTTTATATACCTAATACATTACCTTGTTGATTATCATGTCTCTTTTGTCTTTTTTTAAAACAAGTGTACACAAGACATGCAAATTTCTTCAAATAAAATTGTATGTAACTCTGGTCATTATAGATAAAGAATATAGATTCGCTGTGTATTCTGCAGATCTCTGGGTAATGATTGTGGTTGCATATAATGATTTCATTGAAATGTTTACGTTGTATTTATAATAGAATTTTTACCTTTTTGGGGGGATGAGAGAAGTTAAAGAAAAACGTCAAGTATAACAAAGATGTTTACTATTGCTGCTGAGAATATTCTATCTATCTTAAAGTCTATCCTGAGGCCACTTCCTAAACCCAATTAATTTTGATCTGATAATTCAAAGAGTGAAAGAGATTATAGGTTTGTGTGCCCCCAAGCCCAAAACTTTTACAAGAGGAGATAGAAAGGCATCATTAAGAAGCTGGATCCCAGCGCCAGCACTTTGGGAGGCTTAGGTGGGAGAATCACTTGAGGCCAGGGTTTCAGGACCAGCCTGGGCAACATAGAGACCCTATTTCTACAAAAAATAAAAATAAATTAGTCAGCATTATGCGCTGCTCAGGAGGCTGAGGTGGGAGGATCACTTGAGACTAGGATTTTGAGGTTACAGTGAGCTATGATTTTACCACTGTACTGAGCCTGGGCAACAGAGTGAGACCCAATCTGAATATGTAAAAACAAAAACAAAGACAAAAGAAAGCTGGAAAGACTGGTCATTTGCCTTACGTTTATCTAATTTGTGACTTATTCATGATTATAAGAAATTCATGATTAATATTGATAGGTGAGGCCTCGTCACAAAATCATTAAGTGATGCATTCACTTAACAGATTTTTTTTTTTAATGTTCGTGAGCACATAACTAGAAAACTGGTTTTCTGGCTCATGCCTGTAATCCCAGCACTTTGGGAAGCCAAGGAGGGCAGATCACCTGAGGTCAGGAATTCGAGACCAACATGGTGAAACCCCATTTCTACAAAAATACGAAAATTAGCCGGCATGATGGCTGCACCTATAGTCCTAGCTACTTGGGAGGGTGAGGCAGGAGAATCGCTTGAAGCTGGGAGGTAGAGGTTGCAGTGACCTGAGATCGCACCATTGCATTCCATCCTGGGCGACAGAGCAAGACTCTGTCTCAAAAAAAAAAAAATTGTTCTTCTAAGGGGCTCACATATAAATGGGAAAACAATAACCACGCAGTTTTAACAACATATAGTATCTGACATATTAGAAGAGGTCAAGACACTACAGGAAAACTAATCCAGGTTTGGAGGCCTAAAGGATACATAGGAGTTAACCAAATGAAGAGGGGCAAGGGATTGGTGTCCCAAGGGTATGGAAACAATGTTAGTAGTGAAAGAAAGCATTGTATACTCAGGGGACCTCAAGAGTTTGGTGTATCTGAGTATAGTGTAGCTGGAAGGTGGTGGTGGGAGATGAGGATGGAGAAAAAATCATGTACTAGAAGATAAGGAGGAACGTATCACAGAGTTACTGACCTTTAAAAGTGATGTTGAGCCACTGAACAGTTTTCAGCAGCTCTCATCAGGTTTGCATTATAGGAAGATGGTCTTTCAGGTTTGCATTATAGGAAGATAGTCTTCCAGGTGTAGTTGAATGGTTGGAGTGAAAGTTGAAACAAGACTAAACTATCATGGAGGAGATTTTCATCTGTTTTATCTCAGCAGATGTCTTCTCCCTGTCCTACTGAGATTTTGGTACTCACCAGCACTCTTGCTCTCATATTATGCACTTAATAGAAAGTTAATTCCTGGGTAGAAATATATTCCGTGCTCCAGATATTTGACTTAAAAAGCAATCATGTAACTCATACTTTAAGTCACTTATGAATTGCATTATTCTGTGCTTTCATATTGGCAACTGCAGATCTCTCTGTAGGAATCTCCTTCAGTAGAGTACAAGTGCTATAGCATAAATGCATCTGGAAACATGGCTTTCTTTGTTTTCATATACGACATCTACAATGCTAGGCAGAATTTTTCCAAAACTAATCCTGCTACCTGGTGTTTTGACTGACTCATGTAGAAACCTATGATCCGTCAACTGATAGATGCTAAGTCTTTAAATCAGAAAGAATCTTAAATCTTTTTTATTAAGGTCCTGGAATGACAGAGTTAGACTACATAAATGTTCATGTCTTCCTGTTCCTCTCCTGTTTGCTTAAAGCTGACACCCAGCTAAAGTTGCAGACATGGAACACTTATATGACAGTAAGTTTTAAGTCCTATTGTCTGTATTATTTTGGGATGTACCTAAATCTAAAAACAACTCATATGATAATGAGATTTTATTAATTTGATTAAGTAAGTCAAACAGTTTTCACTATTGAAAACTGAAGGAAATTTTCTTGGTGGAAATTCTTCGTCAGACTGCAGAACCTTGGCATTTGTTAGGAAGAACATTTAGATGTTATACCACTTATGCTACTGTTTACTTAAAATTTCCTTTATCGTTTGTTTTCTACTTAGAATTTTTCTTTAGATCAACTTAAAACAAACTTTTCTCAGGCTTTTAAAGAGGAAATTTTACCACCATAGGAGATGAACCATTATCATTTGCCATAAATAGAAGATAGTGTAAACATGAATGAACCATTTACCTTGAATAAAAGTGTTTACTTATTAATCCTTGAACTATACTAGACTACGTGTGCTAAGAGACACAGTCAGGAATAATCATTGTCATTTTGTTTGTAAAATAAAACACTGGAAAAATAAAATGCATGTCAGTCAAAGGAGGATTGTTTAACCATACCACAGAATATTCATACATGTAAAATTGTATAACAGTGGAAAATAAAAGTGATCTACAGTTAATTTTATTGTTTTTCTGAGATTGAGTCTTACTCCGTCACCCAGGCTGGAGTGCAGTGGCACAAACTTGCCACGTTGCAACCTCCGCCTCCCAGGTTCAAGCAATTCTCCTGCCTCAGCCTCCCCGGTAGCTGGGATTAAAGGTGCTTGCCACCACACTTGGCTAATTTTTGTATTTTTAGTTGAGAGGGCGTTTCACCATGTTGGCTAAGCTGGTCTCGAAATCCTGAACCCAAGTGGTCCACCCACCTCTGCCTCCCGAATTGTTGGGATTATTCCAGGCGTGAGCCACCATGCCCAGCCTGATGTATATTTAGATGTTAAAACAGCCAGTTTGTGGACATACCATTGAATTTTGAAAAGGAAGCCGGGCTGGATATGCTGGCTCATGTGCATAATCTCAGCACTTTAGGAGGCCAAGGATGATCGCTTGAACCAGGAGTTCAAGACCAGCCTGGGAAACATGGTAAAACCCTGATATATTAGTTGGGTTGCCTTGTACACTGTCATCCTTTTAGGTGGTCTACTGGGGAGTAGAGTGGGTAGAATCAATATTGCAGGCATATCACTGAATTTTCTGTTCATCCAAAGGCTTTGTCAACAGGTTACTTTACGTGCCTGGGTAAGCAAATGAACAATTGCTTATCCATCCAGGCACGTTGGCTCATGCCTGTAATCCCAGCACTTTTGAGAGGCCAAGGCAGGTAGATCACCTGAGATCAAGAGTTCAAGACCAGCCTGGTCAACATAGTGAAACCCTCTCTAGTAAAAATATAAAAAAATTAGCCATGTGTTGTGACATGCACCTGTAATCCCAGGAGGCTGAGGCAGGAGAATTGCTTAAACCTGAGAGCTGGAGGTTGCAGTGAGCCAAGATCCCACCAGTGCACTCTAGTCTGGGGATAGAGCAAGACTGTCTCCAAAAAAAAAGCAATGACTGCTTAAAGAAGGAACTTGGGATTAACACCATGGGATTTCCTTTTTTGTCCTGTAATTCTCTTATTATAGAGTTTTCACTATTATATATAGTAATATATCAGGTACATCATTATATATAATGTTTTTACCTATCAATGTATGTACATACATATATTTGGAAGGTGGCTTCTGAATTTTTATTTTTGAAATAATAGACTTTAAGCCATGTTTTAAATTGTCCTCAATTATACCTTAATACTAAGTGATTAATCTCTTGCAGTTTGGTTAGTGATAATTACGGTACTCTTAATGGGATTGATAATTTAGTGTAAAGCAACATACTGCTTTACACTAAAGGAATGAATGTACTTTTAGTTAATTTCATCTTTTCTGACTTATCTGTTAAAGTAACCTGTTGACACTGCAAGGTGACAGCTAGAGGTGTTAATTGTGATTTAGTGTGTCTTTTAAAAGTTGACAAAAAAAAGTTCCTGCTTGAACCAGTACCTAGGAGGCAAAGGTTGCAATGAGCCAAGATCGTACCACTGCACTCCAGCCTGGGCTACAGAGCGAGACTCCATCTCAAAAAATTAAAATAAAATAAAATAATAAAATATAAATAAATCGTTGACAATTTCTTAGGCGGTTGTTGGGTATTTACTGTACAGATTGCTTTAAGAGCTTCATAAAAACAATATTTTAATATTTTTTTTGGTTCAGGGTTCTGTTTTTCTACAGTTTACTAAACCTTTCCTAATTTTCCCTTTCAAGATTCACAATTTATAATAACTGCATGGTAGTAAGTATGAAAGTTAGTACAGACAGACGGTTTAATATTGTTGTTGACTGGTTTACTAATAACCAGAATTTGAATTAAGGCAATTTCTGGGAAAACATTCCTTCTGCAGGAACAAAAGACTAGGGAAGTATGTTATTTCCAAATAGAGAATTTTATATTCAACATTTTACATTTTTTGACTAAAAGACAAGGTTAGAGATCAGTATTCTCAGGATTTTTCCCTTTTTTAAAGGAAAAAATATGTGACATTTTTTTAATAGCATTTTGAATGTCTACGTTACCTATGCCTATAATGCTAAAAAGTAATTCTCCCTGCCTCCCCCTGAGATGGAGTCTCACTCTGTTGCCCAAGGTGGTATGCAGTGGCACAGTCTCAGCTCACTTCAACCTCTGCCTCCTGGGTTCAGGCAGTGTTCCTGCCTCAGCCTCCCGAGCAGCTGGGACTACAAGCACGTGTTACCACGCCCGGCTAATTTTTTGTATGTTTAGGAAAGTCAGGGTTTCGCCATGTTGGCCAGGCTGTTCATGAGCTCCTGACCTCGAGTGATCCACCCGCCTCAGCCTCCCAATGTGCTGGGATTACAGGCATGAGCCACCGTGCCCAACCTGTAATTTTTCACTTAGACCATTTTTCTACCATCATCTGTCACTTTTTTTCTTTTTTTGTTTCTTTTCATCGCCTATCGCTTAAAACCTAAAGAATAGGCCAGGTGCAGTGGCTGAGGTTAGTAGTACCAGACTAGCCTGGCCAACATGGTGAAACCCTATCTCTACTAAAAATACAAAAATTAGCCAGGTGTGATGGTGGGCGCCTATAATCCCAGCTACTTGGGAGGCCGAGGCAGGAGAATCGCTTGAACCAGGAAGGCAGAGATTGTAGTGAGCCAAGATTGCATCACTGCACTCCAGGGTGGGTTACAGAGTGAGACTGTCGTCTCAAAAAAAAAAAAAAAAAAAAAAATTTTTTTTTTTTTGTCTGGGCACGGTAGTTCATACATGTATGCCCAGCACTCTGGGAAGACAAGGCAGGCAGATCACCTGAGGTCGGGAGTTCGAGACCAGCCCGACCAACATGAAGAAACCCTGTTGTCTCTACTAAAAACATAAAATTAGCTGGGTATGGTGGCACATGCCTGTAATCCCAGCTACTCAGGAGGTTGAGGCAGGAGAATCGCTTGAACCTAGAAGGTGGAGGTTGTGGCGAGCCAAGATTGCTCCACTGCACTCCAGCCTGGGCAATAAGAGCGATTTTTTTTAAACCTAAAAGTGGAGCATATTAGGTATTACATGTTTTTCTTGTTCAATTAAAATAATTTTTAATAATACTTTGAATGAAAATGGTTGGTTAAAGCCTAACTATTGGTTCTATTAAATTTAATTGCCTGGATAATGTTAAGTAGTTCTTTATTTACTTGATTCAGAGAAATTGTTTAAGAACCTTATTTCCTCTACTTCCCTACTACCATGTGAGGCAGAACAAAAAAGTTTGGTGTCCACCCATCAAGGACTTGCATTCTAAGTGAGATTCATTGTCTGGGCTAATATTAGAAAATTCCTATTACCATAAACATTTCATTTTTTTAGATGCCCTTAGACTGGCAATATTCAATCACTTTGTGATTGAGACCCCTTTCTTTCTGGCAGAAAAAAATATACTAGATTCTCATTAATTTTATCCCTAAAGCTTTAGTTTCTGGCTTACTTCTTTAGCTTTAAAATTTAGTCATTTTTGTGTGTACTGTTTTTGAGGTTTAGGCCTATAAATGGTGGGAGCAAATAGCTTCCTAATGAAAAAGACAGAAAAGGAGACTTAAAGGAGCAGACAAAGGATATATATTGGTGCCAAAGACCATGGTAAAATGTTTATTGATGCACAGACTCAAAGCCTAAATCTATACCAGTTGCGAGGGCTCAAAATTTGGTGAAAATCAATTTTCAAAATGTTCTGATTGACAACTTAGGTGAATAGAAAACAAAATTATTTCATGCATTCCTTTTGTTATACCAATTAACTTTTGATTAGTACAGTATTTCTTTTCCAGCTTCTGTGCTTTTATTGATTTATTTCTTGAAAATAAGCCTATGCCTTAAATCGAGCATACATTGTAATAAATACATAGTTGCATATAGTTATATAAAAATATAAGGAGGTAATAGTACAGCCCTCACTTTTATTTAGGAGTTATAGTTTCTGAATTTCTTTGGTGTATATTGATTTTTCAGCTCTATGTAATAGACAAGAAAGCATGTACTATCCTTACTTGACAGAGAATGGACGTGTTGTTTAGAATGTAAGGTTAGAAACTTAGCAATAGGTAATAAAGCTGAGATTTAGCTTCTAAGCCTCCCGATACTGTTGACATTCATCATGGAAAACAGTACTGATGAAGAAAGATAGGTTGATTGAGCCATAGTCTAGCTACTTCTGTTATTATATACCACTACTATCTACTACCCAAATAGTTCATTGATCATTAGGATTCACACTTGTATAATGGCTAAACTTGAGCCTTAGTTGGTTGTTGGAAAACACTGATTAAATGCCACAGTAAAACTTACTCTGTTACTTAAGTGATTGAAAAAAAAAAAACTTTAAAAAAATCATAAATTGACTTAGTATTTCAACCTCAGAAACATAACATATTAGTATAAAATGATCATGTTATTCTTTATCAAATTGCATTATATAAGCTTTATATTTCAGAACAGTTACCACTGTATTATCTCAGATAAAATCTCAGGCAGCCTTTTTTTTTTTGGAGACAGGATTGCACTCTGTCACCCAGGCTAAGTGGCACTATCTAGGCTTACTGCAACATATGCCTTCCAGGCTTAAGCAATCCTCCCCCTTTTGCCCCCCCCAAAGAGCTGGGACTATAGGAGTACGCCACCACACCCGGCTAAGTTTTATATTTATGGTAGAGATGGGATTTCACCTTCCTGCTCAGGCTCTTCTTGAATTCCTGAGCCTCAAGTGATCTACCTGCCTCAGACTTCCAAAGTACCTGGATTACAGGTGTGAGCCACCAACCACACCTGGCTAAAATCTCATCCAGTCTCAATTGCTGAATTTGAAGTCTGTTGCTAAGTAAAATTTATTTCATATCAAGTCTTTCTGGACACATTACAATTAGTACCTTGTCCATATTATCTATGAATTTTAGAGTTCAGGTAGTTCAAATTCTACCTTTTTATAAATGATAAAACAAAGTTCAGACTGTTATTTGTTCTAGGTTCTGTGATGGTTAGTGACATATAGCTATAATAAAAACTCTTATCTCCTAATGTCTCAAGTACATTTATCTGCTAAATTAAACTTAACTCCCAAATAATAATTAGGTTTGTGCATAAATGATTAATTAAAAATCAGAATGTGGACTTGCTTCTGAGCTGCCTCTGATATTTAGGATATTTAAAAATTATTTTTAAATGATGGCAATGAAGTAATGTTCTTGTTTGTTTATTTTTCGAGATGGAGTCTCACTTTGTTGCCCAGGCTGGAGTACAGTGGCACGATCTTGGCTCACTGCAACCTCCGCCTCCCAAGTTAAAGCGATTCTCCTTCCTCAGCCTCTTGAGTAGCTGGGATTACAGGCCAGCACCACCATGCCTGGCTAATTTTTGTATTTTTAGTAGAGATGGGGTTTCTTAATGTTGGTCAGGCTGGTCTCGAACTCCTGACCTCGTGATTTGCTCGCCTCGGCCTCCCAAAATTCTGGGATTATAGGCATGAGCCACCTCACCCAGCCAGTAAAATATTTTTAATTGCAAAAAATCTGCATTCAGGCTAGGTATAGTGTGGTTCATGTTTGTAATCCCAGCAGAGGTGAGCTGAAAGTGTGCCCCTGCACTCTAGTCTGGGCCAAAGAGCAAGACTCTGTCTCAAAAAAAAATAAATAGAATAGTGTGAATTTTACAGAATTTTTCTGCTGTTTTCCTTTTACTCGTGTTTTCACTCCCTTCAAGAGTGTGTAACATCCTATGATAGGATATTAAAAGGCAGCATATTTCACTAAGTATCTGTAGTATTCTCATTATGCCTAATTACTGTATTACCAAAGTAAATTGAGTTTGTGTTTGGTTGTCTATCTAGTATGAGCAGGTAGCAACTTTATAATCACTTACATGAAGAGTACATCAGCTTTATCCATCTTATGTTTTTCTTGCCCTCTTAATTGAATAAGAATTAATAAGGCCAAGCACGGTGGCCCACACTTGTAATCCCAGCCCTTTGAGAGGCTGAGGCGGATGGATCACCTGAGGTCAGGAGTTCAAGACCAGCCTGGCCAACATAGACAATGTGTTGGTGATAAAATTATGTTGTCAAAAGAAGCCCATTTCTCCCACACACAAACGCAGTATTGTTTTCCATTTCCTGCATTTTATTACTGCTTTAATGTGCCCTACATTTCTAATATCTTTAGCTCCTTTGTCAGGAAGAGATGACTAAAGGGTTCATGAAGCAGTACTTTTCTATTTTAAAATTAAAATATAGCCATAGTAGTTTTACTTCTGAATAAATGTAATACTTCACAGTTTCCTTCAAGCAGGAACAAAGGCAGTTTTTTAATACCTGATCTTCTGTGCAGACATTTTCTGCTGCACTGAAATAAGCAAATACTCATACTTAGTATAGTTGATATTTGATGGTTACATCAAAAATTTGAGAGAGAAACTTATTGTGAATCAAAAAGTCTTATTTATTATCAGGACATGACACAAATGACCCTGTGTTCAGTGTAAGGTGCTCTGGACATTTAACTTCTCTTTGAACAGTATTGAAGCAAGCATCTTTTATTGCTCTTTTTCTTAGCTATCTCCAAGTTTCTTCCTAATGGAAAGTTGTTCATCATACTTTTAAACAACTGATGTCACTTATAGAAGTACCCCACTTCCTTTTTATATACCTAAGCAATGAGATATTACTTGACTTACATCTTACAAGGCATATTTTCTACCAGACTCTCTTATTTTAACCCCTATAAGATGGATCTTCCAGGGCTTTAGTTAAGAAAGAATTTCTGTTCCAGCCTTCCTACTTTGATTTTTGTTGAAAAAACACTTCCTAGGTTCTCCTCTTGTACCTCTGCTTCTCATACCTACAAAATGAAAAAGCCCTGATTTCTTAGCCAGATAGCATTTGTTATCCCCATATATTTCTTTAAAAGTTTCTGGGTTTTTTTGTTGTCTTAAAGAAGTTCCGTTGTTCATCAGTCTTTTACAGACAGGTAGGCAAACATTTATTTTAATAGCTCTTCTTTGACTGGCTCAGTTGGGTTGTCCCTTGGTAAACTGCTGAAGCATATTAGCATGCAGTAACTCCTGTATGTCTGGTGATGTGTAATTTGGACTGAAAATTAGTATATTTCTGCCTAATACAGAAATCAAGGTTTTATTTTTAAAAGCTTCTTATAACTGTTTTAAGTATTCCCTTCTTTCATGCTCACTTATGCTTACCAAGACAAGGAAGATTTTTCTTTCAACATTCATTTAAATCATTAATAATTAAACTGGTACTTACATTTAGAGATTAAATAAAAACCAAAGGGATTCATAGGGATAAAAACTAAGCTTTAAATTAACCACAGAAAACATTTATTGTGTGGAGATCTTTGCTCGTTTGCTGGTGCATTTCAAGAATTGTTTTTATGCATCCTGGAGATACTAGAAGCAGTTTTCCACAGTATATTTTTTTAATCTTTCAGTTTACCTCTAATCTAAACCATAATTACTGTGACAAAACTTTAGAACTGAGCACAACGTCATCAGTGTTTTTTGGTAAATGTAGAAGTTTCAATTCTTTTACAGTTTTAGAATCTTCTTCTGCAGTGCTAATTCTTGATAGTTCTGAATCTGCACATTTCAGCATGTACTCTCCAGATAACATCTTCAAATGGCTCTCATTTTTAAAATGTTTATTTCAAATTTGCGGTAATTTTAGCCTAGATTAGGAGTTCAGAGGGTTAAAGGGGTCTTGTTTTATCAAGGAAATAGCTATATTAAGCTGTTTTCAGTTTATGGATTATGAAAACATAATTCTCACATGATGTATTTAGTCTTGCTAATATTCAACCTTATTTGGGTGGTAGATACTGGTAGAGACAGTTCAATATAACTGAATGTTGAGGTATGGGTTTGTTTTTTGTTTTGTTTTCAGGAGAAAGAGTTGCCCATTTTGCTCACATCCTACTTCAGATTGTGTCACAGAGCCAAAATTTGCTTAACTGATTAGCTATTTAGTTGGAATTCACAGCATAGTGGAAAATGTTTGCAGTTAATTATATGCAATAGTGGAAACTTCAGTTGCTTCCTCGTATTTCTTCAGGGCAGTGATCACAACCAGATTCAACGTATGCACAAAGCAGCGGATACCATGGTAGCGGCCGTCGCTGATTGCTTTTACCATGTTGGATCCATTGTCAGTCTCAAAGACCTACTTCCAGCTAGGTGCCTTGAACTCAAATAGCTTTTCACACAGACTTCAGGATGTGAGCTAAGGTATGGCCTTTTTTCATGAGCTGGGCCTACATATGGGTTGACAGTAACCTGCAACTTTTATAGAAAAGAGACTACTGGCTATAGTTAACGTCAGACAATGACAAGTTAGAATCATTGATAGGCAGGTAGTGTGTGTTCTTCATATATTCAAAGTATTCTCACCTTTTAGAGATTATCCCTTTTTTCCTGTATGTTTTTGTCAAAGAGACTATTCAAGTAAAAATTTCTCATTAGATTGTGGTGCAAGGGCCTAATATATATCTGCTTTATGATTCAACCATTGTCTTCTATATGAAATATGTATCATTTCTTTCACACATTTGGTGTAAAGAAGTTTTTAAAACTTCTGAGGATTCTTGCACAGTTATTTTTTCTTTTACTTTTCCTTAACTACAGCAAAAAAAAATAAAATTATCATCCTAACCATGTACACTATTTTAATAATCTCCTACTAATCTTCTTTTTAAAAGTGGAATTAGGAAATTGGCATTCATAAATAGAGCTTGAGATTTAGAGTCAGTAGTTTTCCAAGGGTGACCTACACACAGGGGTGGTAAATACAATAAAGACCTAAATTGGATGAGTGCAGTTCACACTCTATGCTAGAGATTCGTGTTTCTTCAAGGAGAAAAGAACCTTTCCGGAAAAAGGAGCTTCACTTTCATATCTTCCTTCTTTGCAAGATATGTTTCTTTAAGTGAAATCTTTATTGAGAGTACAGTGGATTAATTCATTGATTGAAGGCTTAGGAAACTATTTTATGGCTATAATCAGAACTGTTTTCTGAAACAACTTACTGTTGTTTTCTTATTATAATTCAGTGGCCCTGTTACTTAATAATGTTTTCAAGACCTAGTAATAGAAAGAGAATCATTTACAACTGGGGAGGAAGAATCCTTGTAAATTCAAAGAGAATACTTAAGCAGCTTATGCACTTCTCTTCATTCTCAGTGTTTGACACTGATTGTTAATAGCTATTGACAAATGCAGAAGTTGGTAATCTGTTTGGGTTACTCTCCCAGAACCATATCTTTATTAAGAAATGTCTCCTTGTTAAACTACAGCCTCTCCTTTATTTCATAGCTATAAAAAACAGTGTAGTAGTTGACTCTAGCAGTAAAATTCTCTGATATTTCAGTCTTCAGACATATACTATTCTCTCCTTATATATGCAAAAACATGTATTCAGATACACATACACAGACCACAGTTGACAAATACATGGTATACAGTATAACATCTGCCAGGTCATTTCCTGAATGGTAAAGGAAAGAGGCCACATGTTCTCTGTGACTGCTTACTGCTCAGGGAAGATAAGAAGAGAGCACAGGAGAAAAGGCAGTCATTCAGTGACGTATATACCTCTTCAGTTCAGTCAGGTCACATAAGTTTTTGTTTTCCAGGTAAACATATCTGTAGAAACTAGTTTTTGTTTACAAACTGTAGGAACTAAATTCAAAACACATGCATGATACCATTTTCATTATTCTTCCTACCCACTTGAGTGGCTTGTTAGTTTACTGCTTATCTACCTTGAGTTAAGCATTGAATTGCTTCTGAGCAGATTTTAGATTTTGTGATAAGGAAAGGTTCATTTGTATGTAAATGACATAGTCTTATTTGTTAAGGATTCTTCTACTGTCTGTTACTCTTTTTATAGTTCTCTCAGGCTCCCTGACTACTTTGTAGATAGTATTTTAATATAATGACCAACTCCCTTTTTTGGTAGGTATACAACTAAAAAAATAAGTGATGTATAGTTTAGATTGTACCTTAGCATAAATATTTTAAACACTTTACATGTGATTTCAGTTTGTTTCAAATGATTTATTTAAGGAATTATAAAGATGTAGGTTTTAAACTTTTTAAGCAGGAGTGTAAAGATGCTTATTTGAATAATGTGCTGAGAGTTGGTGTAGAGAAAAGGAAATAATGTTTAGTTGTGTTTTCAGTGACTCTTGTATTAAACTAGTACATTTATCTAGAAAATTTAAACAAAAATTTAATGTTCTATACACTGAAATTTTGCTGTAATATATCCTATTGTGATAACAGTGTGAAATGAAATTGGGTACATTTTAGATCCTGATGGGAAGTAACAGAATAATATCTTTAAACTGAATATGCCCTAAAACTTAGTGTTTAATTAAAACATCCAATGTGTAGAAACACACTATATTAAAACACCCAGTAATGAACCTACATTTTACTCTAAAATATTATTTTTTTTCTTGGAAATTTAATTATGAGTGAAATACAAATAGTATTAAAATTTAAAAGCTGCTTGTGGTTCTTTGATTCTTAAATCTTTTAGGTATAGAAGTGATATATCTCTCTGAGTATTTATAATTAGGTGTGTTTTCAAAGTGGGTCTCTAAGGACATCAGGTATCTGAGTTTTTTACAGTATGACATTTGTATAATGCCTATCTTTTGTCTGATTTTATATTAGAAGGGAAAACCTACCTATAACTTTATTAGCCTATGACTTCAAAAGCAAGTTAATATAGATCATGTGTGTGACAAATGAAATGCACACTCTCATTTGTATAGTTTGCCACTATTACTGACTTATGGAGGTGTTTTAGTCCTAAAATCTTAATTTTCCTTGCATTTTTTCCCATATTAAAAAATTCAGATCTAAAAGGGAAAATGTTAAAACAGGAGTGAAACCAGATGCATCTGATCAAGAACCAGAAGGACTTACTCTTTTGGTACCAGACATCCAAAAGACTGCTGAGATAGTTTATGCAGCCACCACCAGTTTGCGGCAAGCAAATCAAGGTACAAAACTTTTCCTATTATGCCACTTTTCATTTGATTTAAAGATGTGTTACTTACTGAAAACTGCCTTTCTCTTTTTACTTTATGTTAATGATTTTAAAGCAAGTTCATTTACCTAATTTTGTTCTCTGTCAGATTTTGTTCTTTATCTGATTTCAATCATGTATAGTCTAATTTTAAAATATTTCTACTATATGCGATTGCTAAATTTAGTAGGCTGAGAACATACATCATAAACATTTCTTCCCACTGAAATTCATGAAACTGAAAAAGGCCTTTGTATCAGATAGAAAATAGTACATTAAGACTATGGGTGATAATTTAGTTTAAATTGATATTTCTGGCCAACACAGTGACTCATGCCTTTAATCCCCCGGCACTTTGGGAGGACTAAGTGGGTAGATCACTTAAACTTAGGAGTTCGGGATCAGCCTGGGCATCATGGTGAACCCCCGTCTCTACGAAATATACGATAAATTAGCTGGGCATAATCGCCTGTGCCTGTAGTCCTGGATACCTGGAAGGCTATGGTGGGAGAATCACTTGAGCCTAGGAAGTGGAGGCTACAGTGAGCTGTGTGATTGCACCACTGCACTCCAAGCCTGGGAGAGCAGAGTAAGACTGTCTCTAAAAAAATAAATAAATTGATATTTTCCTATGTTAGCAGAAGAAAGTGATCTGAATTATTTATTGTTTCACTTCTGCTTTTTGTAAAGATGATTATGTTTTTTGCTTTATTGTTGTGTTTTGAAATAGAAAGTTTTTATTCTCAAAGTGGTTGTAATAAGATGATTGTGAAGAATTTGACGGTGTTTTGGAATTCGAAAGTTGAACTCTAGAATTGAATTGTTTTTGGTTTATTTTTTTAAATGTATACTTATGTTGTTTATCTTGAAATATTAAATAACAGAAAAAAAACTAGGTGACTACTCCAAGAAGGCGGCTATGAAACCCAAACCTTTGTCAGTATTAAAGTCACTTGAAGAAAAATATGTGGCTGTTATGAAGAAATTACAGTTTGGTAAGATGAAATTTTTGATTTGCTCAAGAGCTCACTTTTCATTGTTTAAAAGTGCTATTGAGATGTGTCTTAATAAAGATTTTAAAAATTGCTTATAACATGAATTTTCTTTACATATACATATAAAAATATTTATCATCTTTGGCTCTTGAATTTATGTCTATATTTTTAGTTATAAACTGTGACTTCAATAGAAGGACTGTAGGAGCCTAGAAAAAATAAAATCAAAGTTTAAGTGTCTGCAAAACAGGCAGAAAATGTTTCTTCTTATTTACCTCTCCATTTCTGGCCTGAGGAAGCCAAGACACGGGACTTTGAACTAAGTCTGTTACTCATGCCATTTTAGATTCTCTTGTAATTCACCTTTAGAAAATGTAGTTACACATAGTTCAATTCTAGCTTTTCCCATTCTAAAACTCTTGACAAATAAGAATGCTAAAGTAGAATTCAGAAAACAGATTTTTGTCATATTGTTTTTGAAACCTCAGTATAAACTGTTTAGCTTTTGCTCTACTTACCTTTCAGGTTTGCCATAAAGAGCACAAGAGAAAATATATATAACTGATTTATACTTTTGTTAGAGTTTTGGTCAGTATCTAATGATATTAAATAACTTATTTAGTTTATATGAATGTAATTAACAATTACTAAGGTGTTTTACAGCTTATTTGGTATTTTAGCAAATCATTCTGTATTATATATTGCCACATAAATTACCCCTATAACAGTTGCTTTAAAAAACTTACCTTTATTATCTCACTCTTTACATGGGTCAGGAATTCAGAAAAAGCCATAGTGCCTGTTATGACCTTGTCTTAGAAAGTATGTGCCATCACTCCCTAAGTCTAGCTCATACTCAAGGAGAGGGGGAGAATGTCAGAGAAGAGTTTCCAGAAATGTGTATGTGTGTTTCTGCTGGACCTAAATATTTTATTGGACCTTAGATTTCATTCCACTTCCTGGGTCATCAAAAATAAGTCTGTTAATGGCAGTGTTCTTGTACTTGAAGGCGTTAGCCACATTTCATATCTTCAAATTCTTTAGCTAGTTCTTTCAATCCAGAAAGTTTCATTTCGTAAATAAAAATGTGTTTTTGGATCCTTATGTGTGAGATGTGTGGTTTAAAGTTATTACCTGTCAGAAATTCATATGTCCAGAGCCCTTCATTAATGTTAGCTAGCTAGAAGTGTTTTCTCATACTACATAAAATCATAAAATCTCCAAATATGTGACTTTAAACTTAATCAAGTTTGCTACCCATTGGCTTTCAAAATAAGTCTGAAAACATGATAGTTTTCAGTTGATGCTTTTATAATCAACTGCATTTTCAACCATATGTATCAAACATTTTCTAGTATCCTGACTCTTTTACAACTTGATAACAACAATCTGCATCTGGTAGATTTTTTTTTTTTTTTACAAAGTTAAAGAAAATTTATCCCTGTAGCATGTGAAAGACAGCAGTGTTGGGCAGATGAAATAACTCCAGTTGTCATGCATTTAATTAGTAATAGTTATATGTACCATGCGATAAAAAATAAGCTTTCAACATTGCTTATTAGATTCCACTTATACTTAATTGGTAGTTAGTGATTCTGTTAATACTTAAAATTAGATTTTACTTTTACATAAATTCTACTTACTGGTGTTCAGTTCTACAAGAAATGACTCAGTTTTATTCTCTTTAAAAGATTTGTTAAACAAAGATTGTAACACTTCTTTTTATTTTATTTAATTAACTTTTTTTGAGATAGAGTCTTGCTCTGTTACCCAGGTAGGGTGCAGTCGCACAATCTCAGCTCACTGCAACCTCTGCCTCCTGGGTTTAAGAGATTCTCATGCCTCAGCCTCCCGAGTAGCTGGCATTACAGGCTTGCACCACCATGCCCAGCTACTTGTGTGTGTGTGTATGTGTGTGTTTTGTGTTTTTAGTAGAGATAGGGTTTTGCTACATTGGCCAGGCTGGTCTTGAATTCGTGGCCTTGAGTGATCCACTAGCCTCAACCTCCCAAAATGATGTGATTACAGACCTGAGCCACTGTGCCTGGGCCAAGTAAAGACTGGTTCATGAACCTGTGACATGATTTATAGGTCTTTTCTCTTTTCTAGTTTATAAACTCCTTGAAGGCAGATAGAGTTTCATCTGTATTATTAAACCCAAAGAGCCTAGCCCAATACCTTGCACTTACTATGCTCTTGGTAAAATTTACTGAATTAATGCTAATTATAATATAGATTAATATTTTTGCCATATATTCAGAGTTGTATAGAATATAAGGTCAACGGTTATTACTTGTAATGACAGTATTTGCCCTAAGTGGTGGTTTTAATTTAGTATTATAATTTATTTAAATATCTTTGCTTTATACGTTGGAGGGGATCTGGTTAATCTGAATTGGTGATATAATTGAAGTCCACTTTTTTCTTTCTATTATGTACCTAACTTATAATTAAAGAATAACATTATGTCATTCCAAATCTGCCTAAATAAATGGGTTAGAATTAGCTAATCAATTATGTCAAAGTACGTGGTAGTTTTCTTTCTCCTGAATCAGTTAAACGTTACCTTAGTAATATTTTATTCCGTTAACATAAATTCCTGAAATAATGTAAATTTTAGCCTGGAATTTCTATTCTTAATTCCAAATTAATACATGTATATAAAGACTTACTCTTGTTTTTTTTACAAATGACATATACTGAGAATACTTTTTGTAATTTTATATTCTGTATTATTTTGACAAAATATTATATACTACCATTTTAATTTTATCTACTACTTTGCATTATTATTTAGCTACTTTATATATAATCTACCAGTGTTTCCATACTATGGGTTAAAAATCATTGCTTGTTTTTGCTTCTAATTCATACTCCATCCATTTGGCAGGGCTAATACACAGGTTTTATATAAGCATTTACAGTTTGCTAATCTTCCACAGTTGGAAGTTCTCTCCAGTTGAGTGGGAGAAGGACTAGTGATTATTTGTGATTTTTGTCATCGTAACAATTTTTTCCAGTTCTGGGTTTGTTTGTTTTCAGTGTTTTATTTTTTCTTCTCCTTTTAGATACATTTGAAATGGTTTCTGAAGATGAAGATGGGAAATTGGGATTTAAAGTAAATTACCACTACATGTCTCAGGTGAAAAATGCTAATGATGCGAACAGTGCTGCCAGAGCCCGCCGCCTTGCCCAGGAAGCTGTGACACTTTCAACCTCACTGCCTCTGTCTTCATCCTCTAGTGTATTTGTACGCTGTGATGAAGAACGACTTGACATCATGAAGGTAAAAAATAACAGTAATAAAGCACTGTTTCCCTTAGCTCCCTGGCTTATCTAATTACTCAAATATTTATATAAAACTAGAAATACTATAAAAATAAATTATACAAAACACTAGAAATTTTGTTGACCATTTTAGACTGCAGTGAAAGGCGCCCCTTCCCTCCCTCCCTCCCTCCCTCCCTCCCTCCCTCCTTCCTTCCTTCCTTCCTTCCTTCCTTCCTTCCTTCCTTCCTTCCTTCCTTCCTTCCTTCCTTCCTCCCTCCCCCCCTCCCCCCCTCCCCCCCTCCCCCTCCCCCCCACCCCAAGTTGATAGTCACTTTGTTGGAAATAGCTGCTTAGTGCCACAAAGAAAAATCAGAACTGAGACAAAGGATCTTTCAGCAACGCAATTTTTACCTCCTGGGCTGCAGGAAGGTCACTAGCTGTCTTTCCACGAGAGTACCAAAAAACAAAAAGAATACACACAGATTTATTCCTTATGCATTTGGGGTCATCCTTACTGCTGTGGCTGATCTCCATTAGCTGGAACCAGACCTCACAATCTAAACTAAAACTTGATTGGCTAACAACTTACAACTTTTTTAAACAGGTAAAAGCAGTGGAGAGCTGGGACATCCAGCACAGATATCTTGGTTAAAGTACAAGGACATAGAATGTACTATGTGCCTGTAAGCACAGCATGTCTAACAGCTACAGAAAAGAGGACTTAACAAAATTATTGGCACACTTATTCTTTAAAAAGAAAGGAAATGTTAAAAAGGAGCTTTTTTACTTCCCACAGACATGATCACAGCTCACTGCAGCCTCCACAAGGGACCCTTTTCTAATGTTAGTTAAGAGTGTGTGGATCACACTGCTGTTGAAAATAAAAATTTAGAAAATATTCAAAGAGCCATCATCCTTGAGCAAAGGCTGTATGAAGCTGGTCACAGTATCAAAGGATTTAATGCCGGTTAGTTTAAAAATGTTACAGGAGGCCAGGCGTGGTGGCTTATGCCTGTAATCCCAGCACTTTGGGAGACCTAGGTGGGCAGATCACAAGGTCAGGAGTTTAAGACCAGCCTGACCAACGTGGTGAAACCCTGTCTCTACTAAAAATAGCTGGGCATGGTGGCACACACCTATAATTCCAGCTACTCAGGAGGCTGAGGCAGGAGAATCGCTTGAACCTAGGAGGCAGAGGTTGCAGTGAGCTGAAATCCAGCCACTACACTCCAGCCTGGGCTACAGAGCAAAACTCTTCTTAAAAAAAATAATAATAATAATAAAGTTACAGGATTTCCACTTTGTTGTCCAAGATATTTCTCTCGTGTTTTATAGTGTCACTTTTCAAAACTTAGTCATATTTTTCTTATCTAGGAAATTTGTGCTTCTTTAAATCCCTAAAATCTATTAATTACAGGTAATGCAATAATATATAATCTGTACTTTTATGTTTAATACATGATAATCTGGCCTTAAATTCAAAGTGTCTGCTGCATCAAGAAAATGTTAAAGGTTTAACCGGGAAAAGAAAAATTTCTTAATATTTATGATTTAACTGATGGGTTAAATAATCTGTCTTCCTTAGATACACAGTTAAAACTATTGACCCCATTTGACTTGTAGAAGGTTTTATTTGTTTGCTTGCTCCTTTTGAGTTTTTGGATAGGCTTATGCCTGTAATCCCAGCACTTTGGGAGGCCAAAGTGTGCGGATTACTTAAGGTCAGGAGTTCCAGACTTGCTTAGCCAACATGGTGAAACCCCATCTCTACTAAAAATATAAAAATTAGCTGGATGTGGTGGCAGGCACCTGTTATCCCAGTATTCAGCGGGCTGAAACTGGAGAATCACTTGAACCTGAGAGGTGGAGGTTGCAGTGAGCTGAGATCACTTCATTGCACTCCAGTCTGGGCGACAGAGCGAGACGCCATCTCAACAACAATAAAAGGCTGGGTGCAGTGGCTCATTCCTGTAATCTGACACTTTGGGAGGCCAAGGCAGTTGTAGTCAGGGGTTTGAGACCAGCCTGGCTGATATGGTGAAACCTTGTCTCTGCTAAAAATACAAAAATTAGCCAGACGTGGTGGCGCATGCTTGTAATCCAGCTACTTGGGAGGCTGAGGCAGGAGAATTGCTTGAACCTGGGAGGCAGAGGTTGCAATGAGCCGAGATCACACCATTGCATTCCTGCTTGGGTCACAGAGTGAGACTCTGTCTCAAAAAAAAAAAAAGTTATTCTTATTATGCCTGGGCACTGTAGCTCAAATCTGTAATCCCAGCAGTTAGGGAGGCTTAGGCGGGTGGCACTTGAGACTAGGAATTCGAGACCAGCCTGGATAACATGGTGAAACCCCATCTCTACTGAAAATATAAAAATTAACTGGTATGCTGGCAGGTGCCTGTGATCCCAGCTACTCGGGAGGCCGAGGCAGGAGAATTGTTTGAACTCAGGAGGTGGAGGTTGCAGTGAGCTGAGATTTTGCCATTGCACTTGAGTCTGGGTGACAGAGTGAGACTCCATCTCCGAAAAAGAAGGTTGTTCTTATTTCATGTTGGATTGTATTTTTCTGAGTATCAGTGTTTAGGAATATTAACATAGGCTTTTGTATGTTTATATATATCCAGGTTCTAATAACTGGTCCAGCGGACACCCCTTACGCAAATGGCTGCTTTGAGTTTGATGTATATTTTCCTCAAGATTATCCCAGTTCACCCCCTCTTGTGAATCTAGAGACAACTGGTGGTCATAGCGTGAGATTCAATCCAAACCTTTATAATGATGGCAAGGTAATTTAATTGTAATCTTTTGTTTCAAATGCTAACAGTTATATACAAAGGTTCTTTTTAATTTGAAGAAAAATTTTAGTTATCTCTTTTCTAAGAGGACATGGGTTTCTTTGTACTTCTCTTCCCTACATCCACAGATTAGTTTAAGGAATAAAAGAGAAGGAACCAAAGAGAGCAGAGAAACGGTACAATGTTAAGAAGCACTTACAGTAAGAAGTTACTGAGGGGCTTAACATAAAGTTCTATGATACACACCATTATGAACTTATTTTAAAGTGTACTTTATAGTAAAGTTTTTTTACATTTCCTTGTATTAAAAGTAGGAAGATACATTCTCACTTACAAAAAAGCTGACCAAAAGATGTAATAAAATTAATCTCATATGACCATAAAGCTTTTAAAATTAGATTTAATAATCTGTTTTATTTTGGATACTTTGATAGAATTTCAGTGGTAAATTCTGTGCTGAGTATTCAGTGTTTTAAAGTTACTAGAAGAGAAGAATTTTAAAAAGTACAGCCTGCCTCAGATACGTGATTGCAATTTATCATTAGCTCAAGTCATAAAACTAGAATTAGTTTTTTGGGTTTGCTACAGAAGACTTGAGCAGAGGTAGAACTTTCTTTGGAAGAGCAGAGAACAGGTTTTCTGTAACTGAGTAGGGAAAAGGAAATAGCAATGGTCTTGACTTTACTTGAGACACTGGAAGTTGAATAGAGTTTAAGTGTATAATATTAAATTGTATTTAAGAAAATAATTTCTCAAGGCTTCGTTGCACAGATATCAGAGTAAACACTTGGCAGTCCTAAATTGGCAGTCTTTTACCCTCATACTTACCTATGTGTTTGACAATTGTGGACTTACTTTTAAAGTTAAACACACTGTTAGCATTTAATCTTAGGTCTTATATCTATAGATAGATATGAGGATACATATTTGCCATTATTAATCCCAAGAATGCTCTAAAGCAAGGGTGTCCTAAGTTTTGGCTTCACTGGGGCACATTGGAAGAAGAATAATTGTCTTGGGCCACACATAAAATACACCAACACAAACAGTATAGCTAATGAGCTTTTAAAAAAAAATAGCAAAAAACTCACATGTTTTAAAAAACTTTTTTGGGCTGCATGTGGGCTGCAGGCTGGACAAGCTTGCACTAAAGGTCAAATGTTATATATAGGCCAGTACTTCGAATAATATACAAGACTTTATAGATACAACTCTTTTAAAATTATTCACCAACTACCTGCTGAATGAATTTTTTTTCTTTATTTTATTTTATTTTTCTATATCCTGCTGAATGAATTAACATATTTTGTGTTCTTGCTTTCAGAGCATTATAAGAGTAGTGAGGAGGCAGACCTCTCTGCATTTATAAGAATCACCTATGCTGGGCGGGTTGTCTCACGCCTGTAATCCCAGCACTTTGGGAGGCTGAGGCGGGCAGATCACCTGAGGTTGGGAGTTTGAGACCAGCCTGACCAACATGGAGAAACCCTGTCTCTACTAAAATTACAGAATCAGCCGGGTGTGGTGGCACATGCCTGTAAGCCCAGCTACTCGGGAGGTTGAGGCAAGAGAAGCTCTTGAACTCAGGAGGTGGAGGTTGTAGTGAGCCGAGATCGCATCATTGCACTCCAGCCTGGGCAACAAGAGCTAAACTCTGTCTTAACAAAAAAAGGAACCACCTATTTTCCAAATCTGTTAGCCATTATATAAATTTATAAATTTACCATTAAAAGTTTATAAAATCTGTTGAGTATATTTTGTATTTTCAGAACATATGCCAGAAGAACATATGTGATATGCCCCAGTTTTATTTTTATTGTAAGACTAATTATAGGTATAGATTAAGTGTCCCCAGTTCTCTCTTTCCCTGCTAAGTATCTAATGTTATCTTTAAGTATATTTTGAGGAACCCTGGGAATTCTGAATACTCTTTTATAGGGGGTCTGTTTGTGTGAGGCCAGATTTGATCCATGTACTTGAATCAAAGCAGTATATTGCAACTAGTTGATTGTAGACATAGATATGAAATCAAGCTCTATTCTGTTAAGCCATTTTGCATTTTCAGAATTTAGAAAGAAATGCATAAAAATGTAAAATAGTATCACTTTTCTTACTAAATATAGTTATTTTAGTAAAAATAGAACTAGCATATGATCTGTCAGTCCCACTAGTGAATATATATCCAAGGGAAAGAAATCAGAATCTTGAAGAGATATTTGCACTGCTGTTTATTGCAGCACTGTACAGAATAGCCAAGATGCAGAATCCACTTAAGTAGCCATCAACAGGTGAACTGATAAAGAAAACATAGTTTATTTGTACACAGTGGAGTATATTCAGCCATGAAAAGAATGAGATCCTGCCTTTCATAGCAACATAGATGAGCCTGGCAGGACATAATGTTAAGTGAAATAAATCAAGTACTGAAAGATAAATACTGTATTTTCTCACTGTTGTAGAAGCTAAAAACATTGATCTCAGACAAAATGTTAAGTAGAATAGTAGTACTAAAGGTGGGAGGGAAAGAGGAAGAGAAGGGAATAGGTAAAGGCTGGTTAATGGATACACAATTACAACTAGATAGGAGAAATAGGTTTTGATGTTGTATAGCACAGTAGGGTTACTATAGTAAATAAAAATTTTATTTTTCCAAATAGCTAGAAGGGAGGACGTTGAGTGTTACCAGCACTCAAAGGTTTGAGGTGATGGATATAATAATTGCCATATTTTGATCAATACACATTATATACATATATTGAAATATCACGCTGTACCCCATAAATATGTGCAATTGTGTGCTAATTTAAAATACTTTGTTTTTAAAATAATTTATTTTTTATTAAAATGTTATTTATAATGACATATAATAGATGCTGGTCAATTTTGCGTTATGAAGAAATTATAATGCCACACAAATTTGAATCATATCTGAAGAAGCCAAATTGTTTTAACAGACCAAGTCTTAGGGTTTTGTCTCAGGAAATACAAAACTGAAATATTTTGACATGATAGCATTTTGTTTATACTTCTCGTTATGACAGTTTTTAAGCACTCTTTTGTCAATTCTGCTTATGCTTTTTTCTTTCGTCAGGTTTGTTTAAGCATCTTAAACACGTGGCATGGAAGACCAGAAGAGAAGTGGAATCCTCAGACCTCAAGCTTTTTGCAAGTAAACAGAATTTCTCTGACATTTTCACTTACGAAATAAAGAACTGTGTAGTATTTTTTAAAAATTTTAGTGACCAAAAATAAATACAGTAAACCTCCAAAAAGATAGATTACTAGGAAATACATATTAAATAGTTTATAGGTGAGAGGTTAGCATAGTGGAGTCTTATCTTATGTGTAATCTAAAATCTCAAGTTAGGGCATAAAACAAAAATTGAGTTTAGCCAAAACTTCCTTCAAAAATAATTCCAGGCTGGGCACAGTGGCCACTGTGTTCTCTGTTCCTTGATTTCAGTTCCTGAACAGATTATGAGAGCTTTGTACAGTTGTGCAGATTTTAATATGAAGCAAAAAAGGAGAGGTGGCCAGGTGCAGTGGCTCAGCACTTGGGAAGCTGAGGTGGGTGAATCATTAGAAGTCAGGAGCTTGAGACCACCTTAGTCAACATAGTGAGACCTCCATCTCTACTAAAAATGCAAAATAAAATTAGTGAGACAAAGTGGTGCATGCCTGTAATTCCAGCTACTAGGAGGCTGAGGCAGAAGAATCGCTGGAAACCAGAAAGAGGAGGTTATAGTGAGCTAAGATCACGCCATGCACTCCAGCCTAGGTGACAGAGTGAGACTCTTTATCTAAAAAATTTTTAAAAATGAAAAAAAGGAGGGGGCAGTAAATTTGGCCTATGAATAAAAGTCTTTAACTCTTGACTCTGAAAATAGCAACAAATTGACTCAAATCAGTAAGCCTACATTATGGATTGAAAATATATACTGTTTGTTATTATATCAGTGTAAATATATGTGTGTATATATAATATATACTGTGTGTATGTTTTTATGTTAGTTATCAATTGATTTGCATCTCAGATTCTAAGAAAACACTTTAGCTTGTTATAAGTAAAATAAATACTATTTTTGGTTTGATCCAAATAGCTTCTTTTTTTTTTTTTTCCTGAGATGGAGTTTCACTCTTGTTACCCAGGCTGGAGTGCAATGGTGCGATCTCGGCTCACCGCAACCTCCGCCTCCTAGATTCAGGCAATCCTTCTGCCTCAGCTTCCTCAGTAGCTGGGACTACAGGCACATGCCACCATGCCCAGCTAATTTTTTGTATTTTTAGTAGAGACGAGGTTTCACCATGTTGACCAGGATGGTCTCAATCTCTTGACTTCATGATCCACCCACCTCAGCCCCCCAAAGTGCTGGAATTACAGGCGTGAGCCACCGTGCCCGGCCCAAATAGCTTTTTAAGTGAAGTTCTGTTGGTCAGATAATTCATGCTGACTACATTTTTTTTGCATGCCTCTATTATATTTGTATAAATAATTTTCAGTGTAGAATTGATTTTGTTCTGTATTTTAAAGTTTATTTAATTCTCTCAGTCATCCTGCAACACAAGTAGATCTTATGCACATTTTACAGATGATGAAAATACAGGTTCTAAAGGTATAGATAACTCTACTGTGATCTCTATAACTTCAGATATTATACACTGTTTCTCATGCCTAAAGTTTTGTTTTATTTTATAATACTGAACATCAGATTTTTTTTAAAGAGGAAATCCTTCATCCCAAAGGTTTACTGTTTCTCTGCTTATTTCCTGCCTAGTGTTGTGAGGAGTACAGTAAGGTGTAGTGTGCATTAAAATAACTGTCCAGTTCAGACTGTCCAGGGGTCCAGAAATTCCCTAAAATATGTATTATCACTATTAGACTGCTAAGTTCACTATTAAAAAATAAAGTGGCATTTATACTCTTCCAAAAAGGTAATGCCTGCTGGGCCACCCAGTGGTAAGATAACCCATGGCATAAAGTATTCTTTGAATTTAATTCCAGGAAGTATTTTAATTCTGATAATGAATCTTTTTTTATTCTTATCAAATACAAACTTTATAATATGTTTTTCTCTCTTAGCAGGCAATAAATTATACCCACATTTATTTCTCAAATGTAAATTTTTTTCTTTTTTTTCTGGTACACAAAACACTCATTCTTTTGGTTTAACTTTTCTTTCAGGTTCAGGGGTTCCACTGCAGGTTTGTTATATAGGTAAACTCATGTCACAAGGGTTTGCTGTACAGATTATTTTGTAACCCAGGTACTTAGTCTAGTATTCGATAGTTTTCGTTTTCTTTTTCTTTCTTTCTTTCTTTTTTTTTGAGACAGAGTCTCACTCTGTGGCCTAGTCTGGGCACCATCTTGGCTCACTGCAACCTCTGCCTGTTCAAGCGATCCTCCCACTTCAGCCTCCTGAGTAGCTGAGCACAGACACGCATCACCATGCCCAGCTAATTTTTGTAGTTTTAGCAGAGACAGGGTTTCACCATGTTGACCAGGATGGTCTCCAGCCCCTGATCTCAAGTGATCTGCCTGCCAACCAAAGTGTTAGGATTATAGGCTTAAGCCTGCACACCCAGCCAGTAGTTTTTTTTTTTCTCATCTTTTTCCTCCTCTCAGCTTTCACCATCAAATAGGCCCCAGTGTCTGCAAAACACTTTATGCTTCCTTTAGTGGACTTTGTGTTGCTGTTTTAAACAAAATAGGCTGTGAATCTAAAGACATTTTAAAATTATTATAACTGCCTGAGATCTATAAAACCATATTTTGTCTCAAAGGAAATGAAGTTAAATAAATAAATGAGTCCTTTTTTTTAATAAATTTCTAATGAATATTTAAATTTTTTCTGTGCTTTGGTACAAAAATGCAATTATACCCTACTTATATTAACAGAAGGAGACAATTATTTAAAAGGATAACTAATAATTATGCCTTGGAAAGGGATTACAAAAGTGTCAGTTTTTAATTAAGAGAAAGTAGACATCCTGAGGAAAACCACTTTCCTTCAGTGATACATGTAGTTCTAGAAAGCTTTAAAAGTGAGATATCTGGCCGGGCAAGGTGGCTTCTGCCTGTAATTTCAGCAGTTTGAGAGGCTGGCAGATCACTTGAGGCCTGGAGTTCAAGAACAGACTGGCCAATATGGAGAAACCCTTCTACTAAAAATACAAAAATTGGTGAGATGGGGTCACGGGCATCCCAGCTACTCAGGAGGCTGAGACAGGAGAGTCACTTGAACCCAGGAGGCAGAGGTTGCAGTGAACTAAGATTGTCCCATTGTACTCCAGCCTGGGCAACAGGACAAGACACTGTCTCCAAAAAGAAAATAAAAATAATAAAAATATGAGCTCTTTGTCTCAGAAATAATATGAAGTAAAATTTTTCCCATAACGATCTCTTCAGGTCATATTTAACCCTTTCTATTTTAGGTCAAATATGTTACTTTCAAGTATTCATTTTTAAAGTTTTTTAAAACTTTGACTTATGTATATCCATGGGATTGTTTAATCATTGTGCCTAACAAAAGTGTAATTGCTGTTCTTTTTCATTTATGAATTGGGTAGATAATATCTGATGTTTTCCTGGCTTCAAAGATGTTATATTAGTGACTTCTATAGGTATATTAACTGGAAATACTATATTCGCTATAAGTCACCTTTCTTAATATATATTACATCTGGAAAAAAAAGCCTTCTGGTAAATAAGTGGTGGGTTGGAAGTGGTCTTAGAACCATAAGAGCATCTTGTCAATCAGAGTTTCTGGTCGGGTGCGGTGGCTCACGCCTGTAATCTCAGCACTTTGGGAGGCTGAGGCAGGCAGATCACGTGAGGTCAGGCGTTTGAGAGCCACCTGGCCAATATGGCGAAACCCCATCTCTACTAAAAATACAAAAAAATTAGCCAGGCTTGGAGTTGCATGCCTGTAGTCTCAGCTACTTGAGAGGCTGAGGAAGGAGAATCACTTGAACCCAGGTGACGGAGATTGCAGTGAGCCATGATCATACCACTGCACTGCAGCCTGGGTGTCAGAACAAGACTCTGTCTCAAAAACAAAAACAAATAAGAATGTCTAATAAGGTGTTTATAATACTATGGCAGTTAATTTTCCTTGGAATAAAAATTTAAATGATCTCAGGCATAGTTTTTTTCTAAGTGAGTATTGCTAAGCTGGGGGCACGGTGGCTCATACCTGTAATCCCAGCGCTTTGGGAGGCCGAGGTGGACAGATCACCTCAGGTGAGAAGTTCAAAACCAGCCTGGCTAACATGATGAATCCCCATCTCTACTAAAAATACAAAAATTAATTGGGTGTGTTGGCGGGCACCTGTAATCTCAACTACTCTCAAGAGTCTGTGACAGGAGAATTGCTCCCTGCGACAGGGAGGCGGAGGTTGCAGGGAGTCAAGATTGTGCCATTAAGTGCATGGCTAGGTTTATGCCCTTTAAGATTAAGAACAGTTTGAGCAGAATGTTGGTATGATATGAGTTGTTTACAAACAAAATTTTTTTTAGCATTTTTTGGAAATAGGTTCTTCATATCTATTAATATTCAAAAATTCAAGAGTAAAACCAGATATATAAATATTACTTATGAATTGTGCCTAATTTTATTTTGCTTTTATAATAAACTATTGTTATAAATATTGATTTTATTGTGATAGAAATTTGTGGAAACACATATTAAAGAAGAGTCTTTGGATAAAGCAGGATATCAGGTCATCCATGGTAAAAATATGCTGTCATAGCTGTTCTTTTCCTTTATTCTTTAGGTGTTGGTGTCTGTCCAGTCCCTTATATTAGTAGCTGAGCCATATTTTAATGAACCGGGATATGAACGGTCTAGAGGCACGCCCAGTGGCACACAGAGTTCTCGAGAATATGATGGAAACATTCGACAAGCAACAGTTAAGTGGGCAATGCTAGAACAAATCAGAAACCCTTCACCATGTTTTAAAGAGGTATGTTCAATAAAATTAATGAAATACTTTGTTTAAGACATTTTACAGTATAGACCGGGTGTGGTGGCTCATACCTGTAATCTCAGCAGTTTGGGAGGTCGAGGCAGGTAGATCAGTTGAGGTCAGGAGTTTGAGACCAGCCTGGCCAATATGGCAAAACCCAGACTCTACCCAAAAAAAATAGAAAAATTAGGTGTGGTGGCAGGCGCCTGTAATCTCAGCTACTTGGGAGGCAAGGGTGAACTTGGGATGCGGAGGTTGCAGTGAGCTGAGGTTGCACCACTGCGTTCTAGCCTGGGCTACAGCAGAGCAAGACCTCATCTCAAAAAAAAAATTTTTTTTTTATAATATAGTTTGTTAGTATTATGCTTGCCTTTATATGTATCTAATATATGAAACTTTAGGTTTTAGAGTTAATATCAAAAGATCATTAATAATCCTGGACAATATAGCAAGACCCCATCTCTGCAAAATGTTTAAAAATTTAGCTGGCACCTGTAGTCCTAGGTACCTAGTAGGCTAAGGCAGGAAGTTTGCCTGAGCCCAGGAGTTTGAGGCTGCAGTAAGCTGTGTTCACACCACTGCACTCCAGCATGGGTGACATGCTGGAAAAAAAAATTGGTAGTAGATAGTACAGATGAAGTATAAAACCATCTATATTCTAAAAGATTGCCAGGCACGGTGGCTCACACTTGTAATCCTAACACTTGCGGAGGCTGAGGCAGGCAGATCACGAGGTCAGGAGATAAAGGCCATCCTAGCCAACATTGGTGAAACTACGTCCCTACTAAAAATACAAGAGCAACACTCCATCTCCTAAATAAATAAATAAGAACGAAATTTTTCCAGAATTTAGTCAGATGTCTTTTGTATTTTATTTTTTATTTTATTTTTTGAGACAGAGTCACTGTGTCACTAGGCTGGAGTGTAGTGGCATGATCTCAACTGACTGCAACCTCCACCTCCTGGGTTCAAGCAATTCTTCTGCCTCAGCTTCCCCAGTAGCTGGGACTACAGGAGTGCGCTGCCGCACCCAGCTAATTTTTGTATTATTAGTGGAGACAAGGTTTCACCATATTGGCCAGGTTGATCTCAAACTCCTGACCTCAGGTGATCCACTCACCTTGGCCTTCCAAAGTGCTGGGATTACAGGCATGAGTTACCGTGCCCAGACTTTTTTTTGTTAGTTACCATTCTACTATCCAACTCTCTAAATATGTTTCTAAAATATTTCTCAGAAAACATTTTTATTGAAGATGTTTTCTTTTTTATTTTATTTTTTTTTTATTTTAGAGGAAGATAGAGTAATGAAGATGGTTTCTAAATTTGTTTTGCAAATAGAAATTTTGCATATGTGTGTGTGTGTGTGTGTGTGTGAGAGAGAGAGAGAAAAGGAAAATGACTTTTTTGTTTGTTTGTTTTTGAGACAGGGCCTTGTTCTGTCGTCCAGGCTGGAGTGCAGTCTCCATCTCCCTGTTTCAAGTGATTCTCGTGCCTCAGCCTTCCGAGTAGCCAGGACTATAGGTGTATACCACCATAACTGGCTAATATTTTGTATTTTTTAGTAGAGACCAGGTTTTACCATGTTAGCCAGGCTGGTCTCAAACTCCTGACCTCAATCTGCCCGCCTTAGCCTCCCAGAGTGTTAGAATTATAGGTGTGAGCCACTGTGGCCAGGCACATTTCCTTTTCTTTAGGGAAAAAAATTATGACTTTCCAAAACCTGTCTTAATATGTTGAAGTGGTTTTTTTTTTTTTTCACGTCATCCTGAAGTATGACTGTGGCTGTGTGTGTGTATAGCTCTTTGCCTATGATTAGTTGTTTCCCCATAGTATGCGAAAATACAATTATACTTTTCATTTGCCATATCAAATTACTTTATCACCATAACCTGCTGTAATTGTGTCCAGAAACACTTTTCTTTCTTAAAATTATTTCACTCCATCATGAATTTTTAAAGTTGTGCTGGAAAGTTAACATTCTAGAGGAGAAAAATGGTATATTTACCTGACATAAAATTAATATTTAATGTAACTATGCAAATATTCTGCATGAATACTATGAAGCCTTCCTCTTCATCAGATAGCATTGATGAATATTTCTTTTTCTTTGGCTTTTGCTTTTACTAAGTAAATTTATATGCCAGTGTCCTTTGAATGACAAAGTTGGATACTTTATTTTTGCAAAGATCGTGCCACTGCACTCCAGCCTGGGCAGCAGAGTGAGACTCTGTCTCAAAAAAAAAAATGTAATTTATTGGTTTATGCGTATTGTTTTTTTCAGGAAGGATAAACACAGGGAACTCAGAGAAGGGGATGACTTTTATAAAAAGCAAATACGTATAATTTGAGACAATCACCCTTCTTATTCTTTAGAAACTACCTTGCATTAAAGGAGCCACTCCCTGTCCATGTATGCTTTCTCAGTTTTCTTAATCAAATGCCACTCACTATTCTGAATGCCCTGGGCTTTTTGTTTTTGTTTATTGTTGTTCTTTAAAAATATCTTTTTCTGGTACACTCACTTCCCATCTAATTCTGTTGTTATCCTCGTTCTTCATTTAAAGGCAGCCGAGACGTACTTAACTTTTGTATCCCAGAGGCTTCAAACCCAATAACTATTAAATATGGTGAGGGTCGTATTGGTGTTTGACATTCATTCCCAGAGTTTTCTAGTGATTTTTCCTTTGTAGATTTGATTGATTGTTCTTTAGGGAAGATATGCTTCCTGGGCAATCATCAACCAGAATACAGAGTAATATTTCCAAATTGATAACTGCTTTCTAATTTAAATTTGTTAGAAATAGACTCTTACTTATACGTTGGTAGAAATTTTACTGTTTTTCAAAGAGAGAATTTTTTTTAATTGCAAATGTAAACCACAGTAATAATAAGGAAATTTAACTTCCCAAAATAAAATCCTGTCTATAAATTAACCAGAAGATAAAATTAAGCAAGTAGGTATAGTGCAATTTCTGGGGATCCCTTCAGATTTCTGTGTGAATGCCTTTGGCATTCAGAATATACTTATCTAGGTATTCTTTGAGTTATCTTTTAAAGGCAGAAATTTCTGTTGTCAATACTTTTAAAATCCTTTTTTCCTGGTTACTTATTTATTTGCATTTGCCTTCTGAATATATTGTATCATATGTGTCTTGTGGTCTCTGGATAAGATTAATTTTCCAAGTGTCTGACCAGGATTGCACATTCTTTTCTGCTATAAATTTTATATATATGTATTTCAACAAATTTCAGGTCAAATAATGAGCTTGATTTTTTTTCTGCTAATGATGTAGAGGTGACTAAATTGAGTTTTATGGACAGAAGAACATTGCAGTATCTGTATGTTTATTTATTTAAATATATTAGTTATAATATTCTAAATATTTAAATATATTTATAATACATTTCATTTCTTTGTTAATGTCGTATACTGTGTCTTTTTAAATTCTGACTGTAAACACTGCTTGTTCTCCTGCTTACTTTTTCTCAAGGTTATATACAAACATTTTTACTTGAAAAGAGTTGAGATAATGGCCCAATGTGAGGAGTGGATTGCGGACATTCAGCAGTACAGCAGTGACAAACGGGTAGGCAGGACTATGTCTCACCATGCAGCAGCTCTAAAGGTGAGTAAGCCTTTCTAAGACGAGCCTTGTTGCTTTAAGAACTGTGTAATTATTGACAGAACTATGTCTACCAGAAGATAACAGGAGGGAGAGAATTAAATAAACATAAAATTTATTTTAAGTTCAGAGGAATAAATTGTTACTCAAAAGTCTATAGAAAAGATTTTTTTTTAGTAGTCTATCACCAGACTGGAGTGCAGTGGCTTGATCTCGGCTCACCGCAACCTCTGACTCTCTGGTTCAAGCTATTCTCCTGCCTCAGCCTCCCAAGTAGCTGGGATTACAGGCACACGCCACCATGCCCAACTAATTTTTGTATTTTTAGTAGAGACAGGGTTTTACTATGTTGGCCAGGATGGTCTCCATCTCCTGACCTCGTGATCCACCTGCCTCAGCCTCCCAAAGTGCTGAGATCACAGATGTGAGCCACCGGGCCTAGCAAATTACTTTTTTTGACAGTAGATTGACAGTTCCTAAAATAAAAAGTGGGTACAGGGTCTGAGTAAACAAGAGTTTTGTAAACTTCCTTGAAAATAATGACGACAAGATGTGCTCCATGAATGCCTTTTTTTTTCTTTTTATCTTTTCTTTTGAGACCAGGTTTCACTCTGTTGTCCTGGCCTAGAGTGCAGTGGCGGCATCATAACTCTGTAACCGTGAACTCCTGGGCTAAAGCAGTTCTCCCACCTCTGCTTCCCATGTAGCTGGGACCACTGCCAGGTGCCACGATGCCCAGCTAAATTTTTTTATTTTAAATTTTTTAGAGATGGAGTCTTACCCTGGGCTCAAGTGCTTCTTCCACCTCAGCCAACCAAATCACTTGGATTATACGCATGAGCAACCATTCCAGAGTTGAAGGATTTCTTTTATTCCCTAGTCTTTCTCTAGGCCTCTTGCCTTCCAGAATTTTATTACTTGGAGTAATGAGAGAGATTTGAGTTGCAGATTCTCCCACAGCTGATGGTGGCAGTGGCTGTGTTAGGGCAGGCAATCGGTTATTTTCAATTTGGACATTCACAGAATATAAATGTAAAATGTGATGGTTTGGAAGACTTCCTTTTTTTGGTCTACGATGGAGATCTTTCTTTATTAACAGCTTTCCTTTTATCCAGCATCTGAATGTCCTTACTCATCTCTGCTCTTCATACTCCACCAGTATCCTCCCTTTCTCTATCTTCAGGTTTTTCTATTTCTACTGGCTCCTTCTAACTTTAAAGCTGTCTTCAAACAACTAGATGATGATAAGGATTTGTTAGTTCTTTAGTTGTGATTTTTTTAAAAGATCCCTGTCTTTTCAGGATATGTACAGAAATATTGGTGAATGACAGTGTATGATGTCTGGGATTTACTTCAAAATAAAATGAAGAGGGGAAAGTGTTGGAATATAGATGAAAGAAGATGGGCCATGAGTTGATAATGGTTGAAGCTGTGTGATGAATACATGGGAGTTAATTGTACTATTCTGCCCACTTCTGTGTCTTTTTGAGTTTTTTCACTATAAAAATGTTTTTAAGAAGAGAAAAACACTTGCAGAAAATTTCTTTAAGCTGGTTCTATTTTGCCACTATTATTATACAACAGGTTGTCTTCTTTCATCATCAGACTACAGCAACGGACACTTCTTGCCTCCATTTTTTTTTTTTTTTGAGGAGATGGAGTTTCGCTCTTGTTACCCAGGCTGGAGTGCAATGGCGCGATCTCAGCTCACCGCAACCTCCGCCTCCTGAGTTCAGGCAATTCTCCCGCCTCAGCCTCCTGAGTAGCTGGGATTACAGGCATGCGCCACCATGCCCAGCTAATTTTTTGTATTTTTAGTAGAGACGGGGTTTCACCATGTTGACCAGGATGGTCTCGATCTGTTGACCTCGTGATCCACCCGCCTCGGCCTCCCAAAGTTGCCTCCATTTTTAACTATTGTCTTACTAATCAACCTTTTGCAGTTTGACTTACATTTTGCCAAAGTTACGCTGTCTTCAGTTCTCAAAGCCAGTGACCCCGGCTCACTTGTCTGTTCACTTCATCTGCTCTCCCTCCTACGGGCCTTTACACATGGTTTCCATTTTCCCCTACTTTTCAGTTCTTCTGCTTGCTCACCTCCATTCATTTTTCAGCTTAAATTTCACTTCATGGAACCGTTTTTTTTTTTGAGATGCAGTCTCTCTCTGTCGCACAGGCTGGAGTGCAGTGGCGCGATCTTGGCTCATGGCAGTTACTACCTCCTGGGTTCAAGCAATTCACCTGCCTCAGCCGCCTGAATAGCTGAGATTACAGGCATCTGCTACTATACCTGGCTAATTTTTGTATTTATATTTTTGTTATTTATTTATTTTTTTGAGATGGAATTTTGCTCTGTTGCCTGCCACTATGCCCAGCTAATTTTTGCATTTTTAGTAGAGACAGGGTTTTACCATGTTGGCCAGGCTGGTCTCGAATTCCTGACCTCTAGTGATCTGCCTGCCTCGGCCCCTCAAAGTGCTAGGATTACAGGAGTGAGCCACCACACCCCACCTGACTGATAGACTATATCATTTCAGTATAAGCGTTTCTAAGCCCCTGTGCCTACTGGTTAAAACACTCATAACATTTGTCTAATGCTTGTCTTTTGTACTATACTTTTCATCTGTAGACTATCTTGACTTTTCTGCTTACATTCTTAATTCTTTCTGTGTGTTTTCCTTTTTTTCTGAGCGATTGTTTATCTAAAGGCTTACTTTTTGGCCTTTGAAACTATTTTTTTCTCTCTTTCTGTTTCTCCTTCATTGTTTCTGTAACCCTGACTTTGGCCATTTACTCTCTAAAAGTGACTCTTTAGACTGCTGTCAGTTATTAGCTTTCTCTTGAATTGTATTATTGACATTTTTTACTTAAATGCCCTGTCATTGTCTCCTTAAAGGAGATTTTTCTCAAATCAAGTTTTCTAGCCATTTACTTAATTTTACTTGATTTTAAACCATTTTTCTCTGTCTTAGAATCTTCAGGTATTATGTATCTCATCCTTCATCCAGCACCCCTGGTCAGTACTAGGTCCTGTCAGTGTTGCTTCATGATGGGATTGCCCTCCTCCCCAACCCATGATTCTGTTGAGTTCCCACAGCTTTGTCTGTTTGACCAGCTTCCTTTTACCAGGTTCTCCCCCTTTTTAGTTCCTTCTTTAGTGCATTACCAGACTGATCCTCCCCAAATGTGTGTTTAGATATGTTTTTCACTAATACAAGACTTTAGTAGCTCAAGTCCAGCTTCTTTTCATTCAGTGTCTTCCTTATATCCCACAGCCTTTTACTGTATTTCTTCTATGTCACTGTCACCTGAAATTTTCCATCTCTGAATTAATCCAACATTCTGTCATTTTAACTATACATTTGCTGTTGAGTGCTACACAAGAAAAATACATAATTGGCTGGGCACAGTGACTCATGCCTATAATCCCAACACTTTGGGAGACCAAGGCAGGCGGATCACTTGAGGTCAGGAGTTCAAGGCCAGCCTGGCCAAGATGGTGAAACTCCGACTCTACTAAAAATACAAAAATTAGCTGGGTGTGGTGGCACGCATCTGTAGTCCCAGCTACTTGGGAGGCCGAGGCAGGAGAATCACTTGAACCTGGGAGGCAGAGGTTGCAATGAGCTGAAATTGCGCCACTGCAGTCTAGCCTGGCGACAGAGTGAGACTCCACCTCAAAATAAATAAATAAATAAATAAAAATATAAAAATTAGTTGAGTGTGGAGGCTCATGCCTGTAGTACCAACTGCTGGGGAGGCTGAGGCCTCCCCTTAGCCTGGGAGGTGGAGGTTGCAGTGAGCCAAGATTGCACCATTGCTCTCCAGCCTAGGCAACAAGAGTGCAAAATTCCATCTCAAAAATAAGAAGAAAAGAAAAGTATGTAGATGTTCAGCTTGACTCCCCAGTAAAATCACAGTATCGCTGTATTAGGCTTTCTTGCATTGCTATAGGAAATCCTTGAGACTGGGTGATATATAACAAAAAGATATTAAATGGGCTCATGGTTCTGTAGGCTGTACAGGAAGCATGGAGCTGGCATTTACTCCACTTCTGAAGAGGCCTCAAGGACCTTTTACTCATGGCAGAAGATGAAGCAGGAGCAAGAAGGAGTAGGGGCGTGGGAGGTGCCACACTTTACAACATCCAGATCTTGTGATAATTAACTATCTCAGGATGGCACCAATCCATGAGGAAATTGTCCCTATGATCCCCATTTTTCTCACCTCCAACATGGGGATTACAATTTCAACATGAGATTTGGGCAGGGGCATATATCCAAACTAGATCAATCCCCAACCTTAACTGGGTCCTCATTCTTGTCAGATTTTTCTTTCTCCTTCCCTGGTTAGTGTTTTCACCTATTGTCCACAGTGGAAGGAAATCAAGGCAAGGGAAATTTTCACTTACCAGCATGTAAAGGTACTTTGAAACTTTGCAAGTAGCTGCAAGTATATAGTTGTTTTTTTCTATTTATGTGTCTTACAATTTCAGCTAGAATTTTAGACTCTGTAATCTTAAAGATTTTATTATCCTCATTCTGCGTATTGCCTTTATGTTGTTGGTATTTAACACAGTGCCTCATACATAAAATTGTTCTGTAAATGTTGGTTAGCTAATTTGCAAAGTCAGTTATTGACGTAATTAATTTTAAAAGCCCTTTGTTGATTAAGATCATTTCTTTCCAGGAAATTATGAATCAGATCTTTGCATTTGTAGACAACCAGCCATTCCCAATTAACATGCCTATATCCTTTTGTTAATTGCAATGTAGAGCAAAACAAAGTTTATTTAATCTCTGTAGATCTTCTTTTTAACTTAATTTTTAAGAAAATTCTAATGATAGGCTGGGCACAGTGGTTCACACCTGTAATCCCAGCACTGTGAGAGGCCGGCAGGTGGATTGATTGAGGTCAGGAGTTCGAGACCAGCCTGGTTAACAAGGCGAAACCCCATCTCTTTAAAAAAAAAAAAAAAATTAGCCGGGCATGGTGGTGCACACCTGTAATACCAGCTACTCGGGAGGCTGAGGTACAAGAATTGCTTGTGCCGGGGAGGTGGAGGTTGCAGTGAGCTGAGATCATGCCACGGCACTCTAGCATGGTTGGCACAGTGAGACCTTGTCTCAAAAAAAACAAAAACAAAAAAAATTCTAATGATAAAATTATTTCTAAGGTTTATTTGGAGCATTAAATGAGAAAATTAGTTTGAACATGTGCAGATATTTTATGTATGGCCTACTACCTGAAAAACACTCGTTTTCATTTGCTAAAGTATCAGTGGATTTATTTTAATTTATGTACTTTTCTCTCAAAAACATTTAGCCAGAGTCAGCATATATGAGAAGTCAAGGGATTACAGTGTTTAATTTAAAAGAGTTTATAGACCAGGCACAGTGGCTCACACCTGCAGTCCCAGTTCTTTGGGAGGCCAAGGCGGGTGAATTGCTTGAGCCCAGGAGGTCGAAACTAGCCTGGGCAAAATGGTGAAACCCCATCTGTACAGAAAATAAAAAATTAGGTAGGCATTGTGCTTCATGCCTGTAGTCCCAACTACTTGTGAGGCTGAGGTGGGAGGATTGCTGGAGGCTGCATGAGCTTGGATTGTGCCACTGCTCTCCAGCCTGGATGACAGAGCAAGGCTATCTCAAAATAAAATAAAAGAGTATATGTATCTAGGGCAGGTGCAGTGGCTCACGCCTGTAATCCCAGCACTTTGGGAAGCCAAGGGAAGCAGATCACAAGGGCAAAAGTTCGAGAGCATCCTGGCCAATATGGTGAAACCCTGTCTCTACTAAAAATACAAAAATTAACTGGTTGTGATGGCACACTCCTGTAGTCTCAGCTACTCAGGAGGCTGAGGCAGGAGAATCGCTTGGACCCTGGAGGCGGAGAATGAGCCAAGATCATGCCATTTCACTCCAGCCTGGCAACACAGCAAGACTCCGTCTCAAAAATTTAAAAAAAAAAGAAAAGAATATATGTATCTAACTAATAATGTCCTATCAGTCTTCAGTAGTGCTATTTTTGTGACAGCTGGGGAGCATGAGTAGTATCTACTGCTATGTTACTGAGTGAGGTCTTTTCAGCAACATCAGTTATTGGGAGATTAGGGATTCTTGTCAGTTTTGTTGTTGTTGTTGTTGTTTGTTTTTGATTTTTAGAGATGCCCTAAAGGTATCTTGTCAGTTTTGCTTACTACCTGCTATATGAAGTGTCTATAACAGTGGCTTGCACAAGGAGGGGCTCAGTAAATATTTGTGGGCTTAATGCTTTGGGCTTTATTAAAATCCAATTCCTGCCTCAAATAATGATGTGCTAGAGGGTTTAAAGTTCTAACATAAGTCCTTTTCTCCTGCATAGCGTCACACTGCTCAGCTTCGTGAAGAGTTGCTAAAACTTCCCTGCCCTGAAGGCTTGGACCCTGACACTGACGATGCCCCAGAGATGTGCAGGGCCACAACAGGTGCTGAGGAGACTCTAATGCACGATCAGGTTAAACCCAGCAGCAGCAAAGAACTCCCCAGTGACTTCCAATTGTGAGCTGTGTTGACATGGACTTCATAGACACAAAGGCTTCGAAGCACAAGCCAAATATGTCAATATTTGTATGTAAGAAACTAATTATGTAATAGGTAATGAAACTGAAACTATACTATGCTCTTAAGGAGATCCAGTTTAATTCAAGGTGATCTTTTATTTACCTGTACAGGAGTGTAAACTTTTTTGTGCTTTTATTTTTCAATTGTGAGAACCACTGATTGGTATGTTCAACAAATTTGTGTATACAAAGAAATGGATAAATCACTGCTATATAAGGGAAACTACCTTAGGAAAGAATGTTTACTGAATGTTTATTTTATTTTTTTTTTACTGTAGAGTGAGGGGTTGTTAACAAAGAATATATATTGGTCATTCTTACAACTACTATTTAAAGTCAGCAACTTTTCACTGAATTTGATAGATTTTATGTTTGGCCATATCTTCATGCTCACATTTGATTTCTGAAGACCTCCTACATACACTTCAATAAAAGTTAAATGGACATACTCCCTCTTTTTTGATTTACTGGTACATTTTTTAAATAATAAATCTGCCATAAAATGCATTATATCTGGAGACTTGCACTTGTATGGATGAATTTATTACATTCAACATATTTAATTTTATGCCTTCTAATTCTAAGATGTAGAAAAAATAAATGAACATGATTTTATTCTATGCCAACATTTGGGCCTCTGAATGTATCTGTTATTTGAATTTAAGTATATGAAAAGGAATGGTCAATTTGAAAGTCATTCTAAACGGTTTTTTTTCTAAAGGGCTCCTTTTTTCCTGGACTATGTGGTTTTATGACTAAAGTCACATGTATGTATTAAACATTGAGGCTCTGTAGAGGAGAGAGGATATACCTCTCTGGTGCTGTTACAGTACATTCTGTACCTGCCATACAGGCTCATTTTCATGCAAATTCTTCCTAGAGCCAAATAAATAAATACTTAGGTGAATTAGTATGTCTTGTTTCTAAACCACTTTGCCATGGTGTGAAATGCTATTTCTACAAAGAATTGAACACTTTCAAGGCATAAGCATGGGAAAACAAAGGATGTTTTTCCAAGACCAGTTTCCATAGGGGAAAGACTAAGGTGATTCTTGACAGTATTTTTATAAAATAAAAGTGGCAGCCATGCATGGTGGCTCACGCCTGTAATCCTAGCACTTTGCGAGACAGAAGCAGGTGGATCACCTGAGGTCAGGAGTTCGAGACAAGCCTGGCCAATGTGGTGAAACACCGTCTCCACTAAAAATACAAAAATTAGCCCAGCATGGTGGTGGGTGCCTGTAATCCCAGCTACTCAGGAGGCTCAGGCAGGAGAATTGCTTGAACCTGGGAGGCGGAGGTTGCAGTGAGCTGAGATCGTGCCATTGCACTCCAGCCTGGGCAAAGTTTTTAAAACTTCGTTTGAAAAAAAAAAAAAAATGTCATGTGGGAATCCTAAATCTGGAGCTGACCAGGAGAAGCTGTATTCTGAAAGGCGAGTTTGAAGAAAAATGGGCTTTTGGGGAAATGATACTCTCTTATGTACAAAGTATAAAGCTCCTTCAGCATGGATAAAGAGGGAATGAATAGTATTTGGACAGGAAATCAAAGATTCCAAAACACATAGTGTTAGATCTGGTAGGTAGTGAGCTACACTGATAATGACAAAACAGTAGTAGTTTATGAGGAGGAAAAAAGTTACATGTCACCCACAGACATGCTAGCTAAAATCTATAAAATTATCAGCAATAAAATAATAAAGGACAGTAATTAATCCTCTAGGCTATTTTTTGTTGTTTTTGGAATGTGAGTGCTAGATGATAAAAGCTATCAAGTGTATTATTTGCCTTCAATATAAAATGAAAGTAACAATCCCAGTACTACAGGTCCAGTTAATATTTTTTTAAAACCAAAGTCTAAACACCTAAATTGGAATCAATTATATTAAAATGTTCCATCAGAGATCCAGACTTTATGTCAACAAACATTTGAGCACTAAGCACTTATTTTTTACTAGTTGTAAGTTCCTGCACTTAAGGAGTGAATGACAGACATGAGAACATGTCATTGTGGCTGGGTGCGGTGGCTCACACCTATGATCCCAGCACTTTGGGAGGCTGAGGCAGGTGGATCATGAGGTCAAGAGATCGAGGCCATCCTGGTCAACAAGGTGAAACCCCGTCTCTACTGAAAATACAAAAAATTAGCTGGGCATGGTGGTGCGCACCTGTAGTGCCAGCTACTCAGGAGGCTGAGGCAAGAGAATTGCTTGAACCCAGAAGGCGGAGGTTGCAGTGAGCCGAGATCGTGCCATCCAGCCTGGGTAACAACAGCGAAACTCCATCTCAAAAAAAAGAAAAAGAAAACATGTCATTGTAATCTGTTAAGTTCTCTGGTAGAGTTATTTACAGGGTAATATTGGGAGCACAGAGGAGAAAACCCTTATCTCGGCAAAATGTTGGGTCAGCACTGAGGTGATAATTGTCAGAAAAGGCTTCCTAAATGCGAATATCCTGAGTCTTGAGGGATGAGGATAAAGAAGTTACCCAGGCAAAAACAAGATAATCCAGACACAGGAGAGCTCCGATAGATGGCATCATGTTAGATGTTGCAGGATTTTTAACAGGCAAGGTGAGGATAGGCAAGTGGGATGGGAGGCAGTGGTTTGGGAAAAAGGGGTCAGTTCATCTCAGGCCTTTGTTTGCCCTGTTGAGGAGCTTTGACAACCTGTGGATGAAGGAGAATTCTGAACTAGCTCTAATTAAAGAAGCAACCTGATTAGACTATTTCAGGAAGATCATTCTTCAAGCTATTGGGAAGCAAGGAGATCAGTTATAAGCCTATAAAATCAAGGCAATAGGTCATAAACCAGGGCACACAAAGTGTGGAAGGGCACACAAAGAGGAAGAGGCAATTGATAGGACTTTGGGAAATACATACATTTTGGTATGAGAATAACTTCAGCATGTTTCAGGCTAGGGAGCCAGGGTTAAAGTCCTTGGGGAAGGATGGAGCAAAGCCTAAATGACCTGGGTCCAAGAGCACATGCAGAGAACTTGAAGAGATGTGAAAATCAGTTAAGTGAATTATCTTAATGAAAAGTAAAAAAGTAAAGCTGCTTAAATACCTTCCTAGCGTTAAGAAAATAATCTCCAAGCCGGGCGCGGTGGCTCACGCCTGCAATCCCAGCACTTTGGGAGGCCGAGGCGGGTGGATCACGAGGTCAAGAGATCGAGACCATCCTGGTCAACATGGTGAAACCCCGTCTCTACTAAAGATACAAAAAATTAGCTGGGCGTGGTGGCGCGTGCCTGTAATCCCAGCTACTCAGGAGGCTGAGGCAGGAGAATTGCCTGAACCCAGGAGGCGGAGGTTGCGGTGAGCCGAGATTGCGCCATTGCACTCCAGCCTGGGTAACAAGAGTGAAACTCCATCTCAAAAAAAAAAAAGAGAAAATAATCTCCAAAGTCAGAAAAATGTAAAATGTACTGTAGGCTGGGTGTGGTGGCCAACACCTGTAATCCCAGTACTTTGGGAGGCCAAGGTGAGAGGATTGCTTGAACTCAGGAATTTGAGACCTGCCTGGGCAACATGGCAAAACGCTGTCTCTACAAAAAATACCAAAATTAGCTGGACCTGGTGGCACATCCTGTTAATTCCAGCTACTCAGAAGGCTGAGGTGGCAGGATTGCTCGAGGGCCCAGGACATCAAGGCTGTAGTGAGCCTAGATCCCATGACTGCACTCCAGCCTGGGCAACAGCAAGACCTTGTCTTTACAAGAAAATTAAATGAATGTACTTAAACCATCTCTTACTGTTGGACAGTTTGGGATTGCTTTTGTCTCTTCTTTTCTGATTATAACTAATGCTATGATGAGCATGGTCTCTGTTTTCTTATGATAAATCCTAGAAGTAGAATTCCTAGGTCAAAGTTTTTGACACATAATGACTGCTTTCCTGAGAATTACTGATTCACACTTGGAAAATCATTTAGTGTTGCCATGTGTTGGCCAGCATTGAGGATTATAATTTTTTGATCTGATATTTATCATCAAACATATTTGAATCTGCATTCAACATTGTTTTAAATTTAATACCCATTTGAATTTCTACTTTTGTCAGTTACCAGTTTATAGCTCTTCCCTATTTTGTGTTTTGTCTTAGAGTCTGTTAGTATGTATCAGCCACTTGATACATATTAACTTGAATATTAATTTTTGTCAAATTTCTATGTATTTGTTCAGATGGCCTTTTAATTTTTAATTTTTCTCATAGAAGTTTTACATTGTGAAATCATCTCTTGATCTGTTCCTTTCTGATTTTAATTGCATATTATTTTGAAGAGATTCCCTATGCAAAGACAAAAGCCTCTATCTTTTCTAACTAAGATTGATTTTTGGTATTGTTGTAGGCTTTGCTGCAACTGAATTGCAACAGGCTTGAGCTGCTTCCCTCTCCCACCCCTGCAGAGGCAGGCATAGTGGTGACAAGCTAGAGTCCACATGTTGGACAAGCCACGTTGAAAGGAAGCTCCAACCTGCTTTCTCTTTCCTTTTCAAAGTCTGCTCAGTTTATAACAGCGGTTCAGCCTCCTTTCTTTCAGCTTCTAGTCTCCTGATGCTTTAAGCTCTAAAGAGCCCTGTGAGCCTATACATTTCCTGTATAGAAGAGGCATTCTCTGGCCTTTCTCCCTTAGCACCTGGATGTGATCCCGTAGTGCTCCCATGAGCGCCAACAAAGCCTCCTTTCCTTTCCTTCCTTTATGTGTGTCCCTCTTCAAGTTGCACCAGCTGTTTTCCTATGAGGAAGAGACTGCAACAGACCCCCATTTTAATTGTTTTCCGTTTTATTCACGTCTCATTTCTCCAGGGAGGGAATACCCAGTCCAATCATGTCAGCAGCAGGCCTCGCTGTGCCGCTGAGAGACCTACAGCCTCAGGTTATACACTTTTACCTGCTGGGTTCTTCAGGATACTGCTGCTCCCCACCTCCCTGGACTCCTCTGGGTCCCCAGGTAGACATGCAATTCCCTCATTCTTACTCCTACCACTTCTGTTCCTTGCTGTTGTTTTCCCCCAGCCTTTCTATAGGTTTTATTCTTTGGTTTATTCCTTCCCTTTTCACCTTGCTGTCTGCAAAGTCAGCAAACACAGCCATAGAGTGCCTTCCATCTCTGGAGCTTTTCCCATCTTTAGAGGAACCAGCTAGAGCTCCTTTAAAACCTGTCTGTGCCTCTTTCCTGGGAGCTGCTATTTTTGTTATCACCCTTCTTGCCAGATAGGTACGAGATTTCTCAAGCCTGGACAATTTTAAAATATATTCCTGTTGGTTTTTTTTTTTTTTTTCTTTCCTCTTTATATAAGACTTCGTCAGAATTTTTTTTGACACAAGTTCACAAATGAGAAAAAAATAGTTTTCAAGTCCAAATCACTTATATGGTAGTTTTTGTTAAAAATAAATAAAAATCTTCCCCCAATTGTCTCCGTACCCCAGAGGTAGAAGTTACTTCCTGAAGCAAGGTAAGTATTTCCTTTGACCCAAAGGGCCAAGTTAGAGAGCTCAGAAAGGCTTGAAGCTCACTTACCCTTAGGTGTGATTTGTAAATGCCTCTTTACCAAGGAAAGATAGTGCCTTAACTTGTCCTGAGCACTTTGTACCTGCTCTGCCATGTGCTGGATTCTTGAGATAAAATGTCACATAAGAGACTGACCCTACCCCCAGGAAACTCTAGTCTAATAAAAGAATAGGGACCAATAAAATTCATCATTTCAATTGTATTTTGGGAGTCTTCCAGTTACTAGCAGTTTCAATCTCTGAGCTGAAGAGATCACCTTGGATTGTGAGCCAAGGTGGATCAGGACAGATCCCTGAGAATACTTCATGCAGCTCTAGGAAAAGCTTATACTCTTCAATAATCTGGCTTCTGATTTCACAATGAGAAAACTTTAACCTCCTCTGCCTCAAAGGTGGAACTGTTTTTTTTTTCTTTTTCTTTTTTTAAGACGAGGTTTCACCCTGTTGGTCAGGCTGCTCTTGAACTGCCGACCTCAGGTGATCTGCCCGCCTTGGCCTCCAAAGTGATTGGATTACAGGCATGAGCCACCATGCCCAGCTAAAGGTGGAACTCTTAATACTTAGCTAATAATTGCTAACATTTTTTGGTATCTATGTCCTAGACCCTATGCTTGCTACTTGATAACTTAATTCTCATAAGTTGATCTCACTTTGCCAACTGCTAGGGAAAAAGCATACTAACTACCCCTCCCTTCAGTTAGCCTGCCCTTGCTTCTAGCAGTAACTCCATCTCACACTATCTTATACTGTAGGCAATTAGGATTAATCAGTACTTCCTTGACTTTAACTAGGTGCTGAGGTCGTTATCTTTTAAATTTTTATTATCTGTTTTTCCTCTCTATGAATTCATAGCCTTTTTTTTTTAAAGTCTCACATTGTCGCCCAGGCTGGAATGCAGTGGCGAGATCTCGGCTAACTCAACCTCTGACTCCTCTTATTGCCAAATTATACTTATTGCCAAACTGTGTTTCTTTTGCATCTACTAAGGCAGCTAAAGTTCTCCACTCAAAATGAAACTAGTCAATTCTTCCTCAAGGAACTACTGGATGTTGAGGAAGTGCTTAGGCAGTCTGGAGACCTTCTAATATCAGGACATAGACAACAGAGAGCCTGGAATTGTATAACACCAGGGCTACACAGTTTGTTTGCTAGCAATCTGGACACCTCTAATAATGTCCATGTGCAATCATCAATGTTTAGAAATTTATAACTTGAGAGATATCAGTGTATCTTTTTCCCTACCTAAATCAGACAGTGGTTTGGAACTTTTCTAATAATAAATCATAAGCTTCCATGGGGGGAAAAAAATCACAAAATACTGAGCCTTTAAAATCATCCAGTCTAGGCTGGGTGTGGTGGCTCACACCTGTAATCCTAGCACTTTGGGAGGCTGAGGTGGGTGGATCACCTGAGGTCAGGAGTTCAAGACCAGCGTGGCCATCATTGTGAAACCCCATCTTTAAAAAATAAAATAAAATAAAATCATGCAGTCTAGATCATTCCAAACCTACTCACACTTCACACTAACCTTCATCTTTATCTTTTCTTTTCTTCTTTTTTTTTTTTTTGAGACGGAGTTTCGCTCTTGTTACCGGGGCTAGAATGCAATGGCACGATCTCCGCTCACTGCAACCTTTGCCTCCTGGGTTCTGGCAATTCTTCTGCCTCAGCCTCCTGAGTAGCTGGGACCCCCGCTAATTTTTTGTATTTTTAGTAGAGACGGGGTTTCACCATGTTAACCAGGATGGTCTCCATCTCTTGACTTTGTGATCCACCCACCTCGGCCTCCCAAAGTACTGGGATTACAGGAATGAGCCACTGCGCCCGGCTATCTTTTTCTTTTGACTTTTTCTTTTTTTCCAGACAGAGTGGCTCTGTCACTCAGGTTAGAGTGCGGTGGCCGGATCTTGGCTCACTGCAACCTCTGCCTCCTGAATTCAAGCGATTCTACTGCCTCAGCCACCCGAGTAGCTGGGCTTATAAGCATGTGCCACCACGCCTGCCTAACTTTTGTATTTTTAGTAGAGATGGGGTTTCACCTGTTGGCCAGGCTGGTCTTGAACTCTTGACCTCAAGTGATCAACCCACCTCAGCCTCCCAAAGTGCTACGATTATAAGCATGAGTCACTGCGCCCAGCCAGCCATTCTTGAGAACTTTCAGAGGAAACTCCATGACATTAGGATGGCAAGCCACCCTTAAAATGTATTTCTTTTCATGGATATACATACTGATTAGCTAATTATTCTTTTTTCCTCAAATAGCTTAGCTTTAAGTTAGTTTTAATGGACCTCAATCTTATTTCAGTGTCGTTGGTCAAACACTCATGAGTTCAATCCTAGATAGGAAAATTACGCAAACTACATAAATGTCTGGATATTCATATGTCAGGGAACTTACCGTTTTTGCCTGACCCCAATTATTTTTACAGCTGATTTCAACATACTTGGGAAAATTGATCAACTTGTATAAAATGGGAAGGTAAAATAAAATTTCTGAAAGCAGAAGTCTTTGTTGAATAACACTGACATCCTAATTATCTTTCAAACTTTGGTCAGATTCTGGTATTAACTGAATTGATATTGTAGTAACCTTTTTATTTTTTTATTTTTTTCAGACGGAGTCTCATTCTGTCACACAGGCTGGAGTGCAGTGGCACGATCTTGGCTCACTGCAACCTCTGCCTCCCAAGTTTAAACGATTCTCCTATCTCAGCCCCCCAAGTAGCTGAAATTACAGGGACACATCACCATGCCTGGCTAGTTTTTGTATTTTTAGTAGAGATGGTGTTTCACCATGTTGGCCGGGCTGGTCAACTCCTGACCTTAGGCGGTCCCCTCAATTTGGCCTCCCAAAGTGCTGGGATTATAGGCATGAGTCACTGCGCCCCACTGGACAAATCTTGGTATAGAGGACAGAACAAAGGCTTTGGTGTCTTACTGACTTGTTTGATTTCCAACACTATCATTTATTCACTTATTTGCCAGAAGTCTTACTTTCCTTGTAAAATGAGAGAATACTGCTAGCTGCCTCTTAGGATTGCAATGACATAAGGATGAAAAGCCCTAACACATTGCTAACATTGTTACACACTTGGGGCATGGTCAGCCGCAACTGGATCTTATTGCTGGAATTATACTGAAACCACTCAGTAGACTCCTGAATAATAGTTCCCCCTCTTCTGTTAGTATCTATTAGCATCCATGGGACTGAAGACACAAAACTTTTTTTTTTTTCTGAGACAGAGTCTCGGCTCTGTCACCCATGCTGGAGGCTCACTGCATCCTCGGCCTCCCAGCTTCATGCAATTCTAATGCCTAAGCCTCCTGAATAGCTGGGATTATAGGTGGACGCCACTGTATCTGGCTGATTTTTTTTTTTTTTTTTTTTTGAGACAGGGTTTTGCTTTGTCCCCCAGGCTGGAGTGCAGTGGTGCGATCTTGGCTCACTTCAACTTCCACCTCCTGGGTTCCAGTGATCCTACCACCTCAGCCTCCCTAGTAGCTGGGACTACAGGCATGAGTCATCACGCACAGCTAATTTTTGTATTTTTAGTAGAGACAGGGTTTCACCATCTTGGCCAGGCTGGTCTCAAGCTCCTGACCTCAGGTGATCCACCTGTCTTGGCCACACAAAGTGCTGGGATTACAGAAGTGAGCCATGATACCCAGCCATGTATTTGAACACATTCTGTCTCCTATCTTTTTAAGTGATCAGAGGGTGGCTGGATCTGTCATTAGCTCAAGCATAAGGATGTCAGGATTGCAAATAACATTTCATGACCCCTCCATCTCCTTTCTTCCTTTCTTTTTTTTTCTTTTTTGAGACAGAGTTTCACTCTTATTGCCCAGGCTGGAGGGCATGATCTTGACTCACTGCAACCTCTGCCTCCCCTGTTCAAGTGATTCCTCTGCCTCAGCCTCCCGAGTAGCTGGGATTCCAGGCATGCACCACCACGCCCGGCTAATTTTCTATTTTTAGTAGAGATGGGGTTTCTCCATCTTGGTCAGGCTGGTCTCGAACTTGTGACCTCAGGTGATCTGCCCACATTGGCCTTCCAAAGTGCTGGGATTACAGGTGTGAGCCTCCACATCTGGCACTCCTTTCATATTCATTAACATAGCTCACATTTAGTAATAATTTTATTTATTTATTTATTTTTTTTTTTTTTGAGACAGAGTCTTGCTCTGTTGCCAGGTGTCAGGCTGGAGTGCAGTGGCACAATCTCGGCTCACTGCAACCTCTGCCTCCTGGGTTCAAGCAATTCTCCCGCCTCAGCCTCCTGAGTAGCTGGGATTACAGGCACGCGCCACCATGCCCAGCTAATTTTTGTATTTTGAGTAGAGACGGGTTTTCACCATGTTGACCAGGATGGTCTTGATATCCTGACTTTGTGATCCGCCTCCCTCGGCCTCCCAAAATGCTGGGGTTACAGGCGTAAGCCACCGCGCCTGGCCAGTAATAATAATTTTAAAAGTGCAAATGTTCATGGCAGCTTTATTTGAAGTAAACAAAAACTAGAAAGAATTTCAACATCCATCCGCAGGATAAACATATTGTGATATATTCATACAATGGATACTGTTCAGTTGTATTTTTTAGAAATGAACACTGAGATACACAATATCTATGAATATGAAAATAATTATGCTAAGTGAAAGAAGCCAGAAAAAAAGAGTATATACTGTATGATCCTCTTATATAAATCTAGAAAATGCAAACTGATCTGTAGTGACAGCAGATCAGTGGTTCCTTGGGGTGTGGAGGATGAGGAGGGCAAGAGTGCATGATTATAAAGAGGAACAAGGAAATTTTGGGGAGTGATGGACATGTTCACCATCTTAATTGTGGTGATGGTTGATGGGTACATACCTACATTAAAACCTAACAAATTGTACAGGTAAAATATGTGCACTTTATACCAATTATCCCTGAGTAATGCTTTTTAAAACACTGTCTTGTCTGAAGCTTAAAATCTGGTCTCCCAAGACCAATACTCTCCAGAAGTCTTTTCCTGACATGACAATTCTTTCTTCTCATGACACCACTGGTCTCCTGCTCTTTCCAAACCCTGTGTCCTTCAGAACAATGGCCCCACAACCACCACTTTCCCTCAGAGTGTGAGCCAGTCCTTACCCTGTGGTTCCATCTAGTCAGTGAGACCAAACAGATCTGGGCCCCCCGTTGACCCCTCTGAAGCTCCCATAGCACCATGATTTTCTCCAATCTCCTAGCCTCTTGCAACATTTGTTGAATTTACATCTCCAGCCATGCTCCTTCTTCCTATTTTTTCTCCTTTGGGAAGAAACCATGACTTTTGTGTTTAAAGAAATGAAGAGACATCCTGGTCTAGTATCATGTTCTAGAAAAATAGTTTTTAATTACTTCTCAATGAGAGGATATTCTGGGGCATTCACTCTTCTCCAGTCACAGCCAGGTCTGGCTTCCTTTGGTATCTGCTGGCAGTGGCTGAAAGGAGCTGAGCTGAGTTCCTCTCCATCCACACTCTGGAGTGGCTCCTTACCGAGTAAGAAAGTGAATTAACAATTCTTTAGCTTCCTCCTTGGAGCTGGGTACTGGGCCAGCCTCTTTTCAGAGAGCTGTTGCTCTTGTGGTCAGTTACCCTGCAATTTTTTCCTGGCTCTTACATGACGTATCCCAGTACAGGCATCAAGTCACTGGGACAAAGCCACACCCTGGCTAGTCCTAGCTCTTCCTTCCTTCCTTTTTTCCTTCCTTCCTCCCTTTCCTCTCCTTCCTTCCCTCTTTCTTTCCTTCCTTCCTAGTCTTAGCTCTTCCTTCCTTTTCCTTCCCTTCTTCCTCCCTCCCTCCTTCCCTTCCTTCCTTGTCCTCGCTCTTCCTTCCTTCGCTCATTCCCTCCCTTCCCTCCTTTCTTCCCTCCCTCCCTTGTCCTAGCTGTTCTTTCCTTCCCTCCCTCCCTCTCTCCCTCCTTTCCTTCCTTCCTTGGTTGTCCTAGCTCTTCCTTCCTTCCCTCCCTCCTTCCTTCCCTTCCTTTTCCTTCTTGCTTTATTTTCTTTGAGTTGGTGTCTCACTCTATTGCCCAGGCTGGCATGCTGTAGCACCATCTTGGCTCACTGAAACCTCTGCCTCCTAGGTTCAAGCAATTCTCCTGCCTCAGCCTCCTCGTAGCTGGGATAAAAGGCTTGTGCCACTGTTTCTGGCTAATTTTCGTATTTTTAGTAGACACAATGTTTCCCCGAGTTGGCCAGGCTGGTCTCAAACTCCTGATCTCAGGTGATATACCTGCCTCGGCCTCCCACAGGGCTGGGATTACAGATGTGAGCCAAGGAGCCCAGCCTCTAGCTGTTTCTTAGGAATGCTGCTAGGAAGACTGAAAGAAGTGCACATAAGGCACCAGCTCTGTGCTCAGCAGCAAGGAAGGGGAGGCTGGTTTGTCCCCTTGCAATTTCTTCGTGACCACCCCTGGGACCAGTCTTCTGCGGCGTTCAGACTGTTCCAAAAACTTCCCTGCATCAGCGGCAGGGCCAGATTTCCCACCGGCCATGATTCATGTAGTGGCAGTTTCAAAGTCAGATCCTTTCCTTACACGCGAATTCAGCCAAAGACCCATGGTATGCTGACGGGGTTCCAACGTGGTCGTCACCGACCCCACGTCAGAGGGTCTGTGATTCCGTGAGAGGGTGCCCAGACGCTGAGAGCAATGGCCCACCTGCACTCTGCGTGAAGGACTGTGGTTTTCATCAGATTGTCAAGAGCGTTCTGACCCACAAAGGTTTAAGTCACAGCTCTCGCCCTTCCAATCAAATAGCTTTGGCCAAAACGTCCGTTTTGAGTTGCATTTGAACCCAAGCCCTCGATAGCACACTCATTTCCACAATCACAGCTCGCGGAGGCGGTCTCATTGGGGTGGGGCTGAGCGCGACCGCGCCCTCAACTCCGCCCATTGCCCGCCCCGGGGTGGGGCACACCCACCCGGCAGGCTCAGCAGCCAAGCTCCTGTCAGTCTCCAAGACGGAAGCCGGGCCAGAGAGCGTGCGCGTTTTTCCCAGGGAGCCCCGCGCTGCGGTTATGGCCGCCTCCTTTTGCTGGTGTCTCCACATGGCGTTTTAGGACCGTGTGTGTGTGTATTTACGGTAACTGTCGCCACTAGATTTCGGCGTCTTTGTACTCTCCTCTTTTCATTTTCTTTTGTTGACTCCCGTGTGGCCCTCGTGGGAGCTTGTTTGGGCTGCAGCGGGGTCTGGAGTGATGTGGACCCCGGAGCTGGCAGTTCTGAGGGGATTCCCCACCGAGGCTGAGCGGCAGCAATGGACACAGGAGGGGGTCGCCGGTTCAGGTGAGAGGCGCATCTGCCAGGGTTGACTTAGTCTATCGTGGGAACTGTGAGGAAAAGAGATGGCAGCGACTGATTCTCATCCCTCCCTTGGTTTTTTCCCTAACAAAATCTAGCTGATTCCTTGAGACTTTGGGTTGTTGAGTCCTTGACATAGTGGGCGTGGTGCTCACTCACTCTCTGCCCCAAACGTCTTACCGCCCAGGTTCAGTAATAATAGCAATGGCAATATCAGTTATTTTCCTAAGTCCTCAACATGTACCCAGTCATTTAATGCTTATGGTAGACACTTAAGGTAGATACCATTTTTAATCCCACTTTGCAGTGAAGACATGTAAATACACTTTGGTTAAGTATTTTTATTTTATTGTATTTTTCTATATTTATTTACGTGTTTCAGATGGAGTTTAGCTTTTTGCCCAGGCTGGAGTGCAAATAAGGCGATCTCTGCTCACTGCAACTCTGCCTCCTGGGTTCAAGCGATTTTCCTGCCTCAGCCTCCCGAATAGCTGGGATTACAAGCATGCACCACCACACCCGGCTAATTTTGTATTTTTAGTAGAGTCGGGGGGTTCACCATGTTGGTCGGGCTGGTCTCCAACTCCTGATCTGAAGTGATCTGCCTGCCTGGGCCTCCCAAAGTGCTGGGATTACAGGCGTGAGCCACCACCGCCTTTCCAGGCAGCAAAGATTAATTCTTGTGAGCGGTGAACATTTACCAGAGAGATAAAGAGTTAAAAGGCACATTTACTGGCACTTCTGGTTGTGGGATTTAGGCTGGACCTAGAAGAGAATGAACAGTGTGTCAGTACTCCGTGTGTATGTGTGTGTGTGTGTGTGTGTGTGTGTGTGGGCACCCGTGTGACACAATAGGTGCTTCCAGTGGCAGGAAGTCTGAAGTCTGGTGGTCTAGAAAAGTTTTCTGGTGAGACTTGAGCTGATTTTGGATTAAAGGGTAAGACTAACAAATAGAGAAGAGTTCAACAGGTAAAATCACAAGTGGAAAGTGTGGAGGCGGGAATCTGCACGGGACATTAGGGAAACCATGAGTAAACCAGCGTTCTTGGAGTGACTTTTCATGAAGAGAAATTAATGGGGGTAGAAGGAGCCAGATTGTGAAAAGTCTTAGAACCTTGACTAAGGAAACTTTTCTGTTGTCAGTAGGAATCTTTGTGAATTTCCCAGCAAAAGAGTAAATATTAATGAGGAATATTGTTTCTGGGGCTGACTTCCATTTTGGGGCTTATAGTCAGTATGGGTGAGCTGCTAATTGTAGGAGAGAGAATGTTTATAGAATGTTAGAGATTTGCTGAGTGCCTTGTGATTGGTATACAGCAAGCATTCTAAGTCTATACATTGTTTTTGCACACTAAAATGGTAGATTTACCTAACAGTGCTATCCTTTATGGTATGAAAATTGTTTTGGATTACTGCACTAATTTTTTATGTTACAGAGAGCGGATCTTTCCTACAGTTGCTGCTGGAAGGGAACTATGAAGCCATATTCTTAAATTCAATGACTCAAAACATTTTTAATTCAACAACAATCTCTGAAGAAAAGATTGATAGCTACCTGGAGAAGCAGGTAGTAACATTCCTGGATGGCTCAACAGATTTGGACACAATGGAAAGGTAGAATTTTGTTTGAAATTTTCAGAGGAACAGACTGAATATATTTAGTAGCACCTTGACAGTGTCAGGCACTGATTTTAGCAGTTGAGAAACCTTGCTTTACCTTTACTCAAGACTCATGATGTACCAAGTAATCAATGTAAGAACTCTTGTCCAGAAGTCCATCCAGAATGAAAAAGTAGAGTGCTGCAAGATAAAATGGTTTCATATGTGAGACTGGCACGTATTTGGGTGTTATCTGCTAATCCACTCCCATGAGCTCCCAGTGCTTAGATCTGGTAGGCTTTACCCACCCATAAGACTTCAGACCTTATTTCCTTTTAACTTAAAAACATGCTTTCAGGCTGGGCATGGTGGTGTGCGCCTGTAGTTCCAGCTAATCGATAGGCTGAGGTGGAGTTTGCAGCGAGCTGAGATCATGCCATTGCACTCCAGCATGGGCGACAGAGCTAGATTCTGTCTCAAAAAGAAAACCAACAAAAAAAACCCCCACATACCTTCAGTCTTGTTATTTCTGCATAGCTGAATACTAAGTTGTAACGATTTGTTATATTTTGGGTTATTATCTGTATAGAGCTCAGAGAACTTAATGTTTTTATTTCAAAGCCCTTGGTTTACCTTTTTCCATTAAATTTGTGTAATTTTATAGGGTAAAATATAGCAAATAGTTACATGGCAGGGAAACCTAAGCTTTTCAGTGGCTTAAATTTTGCTGGTATAAATTGGATAACTCTATCTTTCCTCTGCCATCTGTGGCAGCCATGCCAATCTTTAATTGTCTTATAAATGCATGCAATTTTATTTTACCATTATTTCTAGGAAATGGCTTCATTTAGTCCTTCAACAAATAAACTATTGTACTAGGTGTGGAGGTTGTGAAGATGAATAAAGCATAACCCATATTCATAAGGAGTTTGCCAGAGAATGCTACTATAGGCTTTTAATGTTATTTTAAAAATTAATATTATTTCTTTTCATTTTTATTTTTTATGGAGTCTCACTCTGTTGCCCAGGCTGGAGTACAGTGGCATGGTCTTGGCTCACTGCAACCTCCACCTCCTGAGTTCAACTGATTCTCCTCCCTCGGCCTCACATGTAGCTGGGATTATAGGCCTGCACCACCATAATACAGATTTTTGGCCAGGCGTGGTGGCTCATGCCTGTAATCCCAGCACTTTGGGAAGCCAAGGCAGGTGGATCACGAGGTCAAGAGATCGAGACCATCCTGGTCAACATGGTGAAACCCCGTCTCTACTGAAAATACAAAAAATCAGCAGGGCATGGTGGCGCGTGCCTATAGTCCCAGCTACTCAGGAGGCTGAGGCAGGAGAATTGCCTGAACCCAGGAGGTGGAGGTTACGGTGAGCTGAGATCACGCCATTGCACTCCAGCCTGGGTAACAGATTTTTTTTTTTTTGTATTTTTAGTAGAGATAGGGTTTCACCATGTTGGCCAGGCTGGTCTGACCTCAGGTGGTCCACCCACCTGAGCCTTCCAAAGTGCTGGGATTACAGGCATCCACCACTGCGCCCCACCTCCTTTTCATTTTAGTTTACTGGTAGTTATGTTTCTTTGTTGTCATTCTTTTTTTTTTCGTCCTTTTTTTAGAGATGTCTTGATATGTTGCTTAGCCTGGTCTCGAGCTCCTGGGCTCAAGCAATCCTCTCATCTCTGCCTCACAAAGTGTGGGGATTATAGGCATGAGCCACTCTGCCTCGCCAAATTTTTATTGCTCTCTGATATGTGTGCACTCTCATAGCAACTAGCCTTGTGGTGCTCATGAAAGCAACACATTAACACAAATGCATTATCACAAGACAGACCAGATTTCTATCTTGTCATACAAAGCTAAAAAGAGACTTTCAGTTGACTCATTTTCAGACATTTGAAAGTTAAAGTGTATTCTCAGTTCACCTTATGGATTTTGTTTTTTGATTAGGACAGTTTATTAAGGCTATTTTCACCAAATTTCCAAACTTCTGATTCCAAACCAGCTGTTTTGTTATCTTTTTTTCTCTAATGCTGCTTATTCTTTGAATTGCATCCTAAGTTTTATATTTTTGCTACCATAGGCTTGTATGTTTGATTGTTTTTTTCTTTTTCTTAAACAACCTCCCTTTAAGAAAGGGCCTAGGGGCTGCAGGGAAAAAAGGGACTGCTAATACTTTCTCTTCAGAATGAAACTCCAGGATTCCCTGGCTGTTATTTGCTAGAGTTGAATCTGTACCTATTTAGGTCCTAATTTAGGGTTTGGCACATTATGGCTGGCAGGCTAATTAAGTGGCTAAGAATGAATGGGATTTTTTTTTTTTTTTGAGTGGGTGTCTCACACTATTGCCCAGGTTATAGTGCAGTGTTGCTATCTCGGCTCACTGCAATCTCTGCCTCCTGGATTCAAGCAATTCTCCTGCCTCAGCCTCCTGAGTAGCTGGGACTACAGGTGTGTGCTGTCATGCCCAGCTAATTTTTTTGTATTTTTAGTAGACATGGGGTTTCACCATGTTGGCTAGGATGGTCTCGGTCTCTTGACCTCGTGATCCGCCTGCCAAGGCCTCCCAAAGTGCTGGGATTACAGGTGTGAGCCACTGTGCCCCGCTGGTTTTTATATTTTTAAAGGTTTGGAAAAAACAAAACATGATCTGCAAAGCCTAAATATTACCTGTCTGTCCCTTTAGAAAAGGTTTGCCTATCTCTGTCTTAAATCACAGCAAGACTGACAAATAGAGGTTTCACTCAAATTTCTGTTTTTGTTGTTGTTCTAGCATTTGGTGGCATGGGATCAGTAAAAGGTTAGCAACGACTTTATATCATCACTTTTCTTTTGTATAAAGTCAGTGTTTTATACATCTTGTTGCAATGTCAGAGCTGTTAAAGAGAATGCCAGGAAAACGTAGATGCCTAATGAGAACCTAAATCATCACTGTTGAAGATAATTTTCTGTGGAGCTAGAAGTGTTCTCTATCTTCATTGCCCAGTTGGTAGCCACTAGCCACACTAAACTATTGAGCACTTGAAATATGGAAAATATGACTATGAAACTGAATTTTAAATTGTATTTAATTTTAACTGACGTAAATGTAATCCATATGTGGCTTACGGTTATAATATTGGATGTTGTAGACCTATTTTTTTTTTAAGAGAGACAGGGTCTCGCTTTATTATCCAGGCTGGAGTACAGTGGTATGATCAAAGCTTAGTCCAGCCTCGAACTCCTGGGCTGCAAGCGATCCTCATGCGTCAGCCTCTGGAGTAGCTGGGATGTACCACCATGCCTGGCTACCTTTTAAATTTTTTGTAGTGACGGGGTGTCACTAGGTTTCTCAAGCTGGTTCTGAACTCCTGGGTTCAAACAATCCTCCTACCATGGCCTTTCAAATGCTAGAATACAGGTGTGAGCCACTGTGCCTGGCTGACCTAAATTGTTTTAAGTTTTAGAAATTTTTTTTTTTTTGGTCAGTACTCTAGGATGGTCCCAGTAAATGTTGATAGATATTATTTTCTTAATAAAACTGCATTGGAATAGTGTGTTTGAGATTATACAGTGTAGTAGTTTATATTTATTTCTTTAACCATTCTTCTATGCAGACAACAGCTGATATTTCTACTTGGTGTGAGCAGTTTGCAACTTTTTGTTCAGAGCAACTGGACGGGGCCCCCTGTTGATTTACACCCTCAGGATTTTTTGCCATCTGTTTTGTTCCAGCAATTCAGTGAGGTATGCTTCTCGAAAGTGGTGTATGTAATTATTATGATGTTACTTATTTTTTACAAGCAGGTCTTTATGAACTGGAATTAATAGTTGTTAGGAAAGAAACATGACTTTATGGTTTGTACAAAACTACTAAGAATGTTTGTTCATTGATCAGATTTTCACATATTTCCGGAAGTTCCCTTGTCAATCTCAAATTCCTTTTAACACACACACTCCATTTTATGAAGCCCTGTTAGCTGTGTTTTTAAATTAAAGTACAGACAGCTTCACCAGGTGTTTACTTGCTTGTATCACCTCAGTTATATAAATTTCTTTTGTTTTTTGAGATGATATCTCACTCAGTCATCCAGATTGGTGTACAGTGGCTAGATTACAGCTAGATTACCCTCAACCTACTCAGGCTTGGGTGATCCTCCCACCTCAGGCTACCAAGTAGCAGGGATTACAGTCACGTGTCACCATGCCCAGGTAATTTTTTTGTAGAGATGGAGTTTTGCCAAGTTGCCCAGGCTGGTCTCAAACTCCTGGGCTCAAGCCATCTGCCTGCCTCGACCTCCCAGAGTGCACTAGGATTACAGGTGTGAGTGCTGTACATAAAGATCTTTAATGGCAAAGCAGCAAATCTGGAAATCTGTTTAATTTTATTTCAGGTAAGTTTAGTTTTTTTAATTTTTTTTTTGAGACAGAGTCTTGCTATGTCACCTAGGCTGGAGTGCAGTGGTGTGATCTCAGCTCACTACAACCTCTGCCCCTGGGTCGAAGCAATTCTCCTGCCTTAACCTCCCTAGTAGCTGGGATTGCAGGCATGTACTACCACACCTGGCTAATTTTTGTATTTTTAGTAGAGATGGTGTTTCACCATGTTGGCCAGGCTGGTCTCGAACTCCTGACCTCAAGTGATCCGCCTGCCTCAGCCTCCCGAAGTGCTAGGTTTACAGATGTGAATCACCATTTCTTGCTTGAAGATAAGTTTTGATACTGTGCTTAAGAATGATTTCCAGTAGTGGTTTGCTCCCCGGGGTGGTTTCCTTTAAATTAGAAATACTTTATTAAAGTGCCTGGCACAGCATTGTTTCATGGTGATTATCCATTGTGAAGATAATATTATTGATCTGTACCAGTGTGTCATCAGTTGAGCTTGCCGCTTGAGTTCCTCAGGAATTTTTGAGGCCCTAAGTAGAGGGTCTGGCCAGTGTGAGATGATCTACAAAAGAAGTATGGTTTAAATCAAAGTAAGAACTTTGACTTGTCCAGCAGTTAGGAGATTTTGAACATAGCTATCAATCACTCAGCCTGGAAGAAGCTGAGTGATTGATAGCTATGTTCAGAATCACCAAAGTGTATCTAGAGATTATGCAGCAAAATGGACCTTGTGTTACCTGGTTTCTCAGAATTAGGTGTAGCAAGTAAATGTGGAATAGAGTTATTAGAGATATGTGTTAATAATTTGATGGGGATTGGAAAGAGAAGAAGTGCAGAAAAAGCATAATGTGAAAACCACAATAATTAACTCTATGTATCAGCTTAGTGAGTCACTATACATTCTTCAATAGAGTAATTTTAATTCATAATGTTGATCCTAATTATAATAGAAAGATTAAAAGAACTTCTGTATCTATGTCTAAGAAGGGAATTTATAATTTATATTCTGCAAAGGTTTTGTCCAAAATAGGGAAAAGAACCTCAGACCCCAATGATTGTTGTACTTAAAGAGAGAAGCTTCAGTTATCTAGAAATGTACTTATCTCATTCCTTCTCTTATTTATTTATTTTTTTTGGGTTGCTTCAAACTTTATTTGAGAAAAACAGATAAACGTATCAAAAGAACACACAGGTGGGGAGGGGGGGAGGCATGGCCAGTGGCGGCGGCACGGGTGGGCATCCGGGCTAAGGCTTTTACTTGGCTGCAGACTGGTCAGATTTCGCAGCTTCTGGGCCCCCAAGCTGGGCCCGCGACTCGAAGGTGACAGGGATGGTGATCTCGTTGGACTGTGTGGCTGGCTTGGGCATGGGGGCCTCCACAGTCAGTGTGCCCTCAGGGGACAGGGAGGAGGAGACCTGAGTGGGGTCCACACCAGCGGGCAGCGAGTATTTCCCGGTGAAACAGCGGGAGATGAATCCGTGCTCATCCTGCAGCTCCTCGTGCTTGCCGGTGATCTCCACCACGCCATCCTTGGTCTTGACCGTCAGCTCCTCGGGGGCGAAGTGGTTGACGTCCAGGGACACGCGCCAGCGGTCCGCGGTGTGCCGGATCTCCGAGACCCCGCTGCTGAGCTGCCAGCTGAGCGCGCGGCTGTAGGCGGGCGCGGCCACTGCGGGGCCCTAGACCGCGGCGGGGGGCAGGGGGCGCACGTAGCCGAGCCAGCTGCTGGTGCCGAACCACTGCGGCCACTCCTCGGGCAGCCGGGGCATCCCGAATGCCTGGTCGAAGAGACGGTTGTGCGGGTACCAGTCGCGGAAGGGGTCCCAGCTGGGGCTCCGCAGGAGCGAGAAGGGGACGCGGCGCTCAGTCATGCTGGCTGGCTCTGCTCCGGACGTCTGCTCGGAGAAGTCTCCTTCTCTTATTATGTATCAATCAGTTTCTGGCTTCTATGGTCCTATGGTATAGGTTAGAAATCCACCAAACTGTCAAAGCCATAAATATTTCCTGAGCACTGATATGTGGTTTGAATGGTACTCAATTCACATTTTTTTTCTTTTTTTTGAGACAGAGTCTCACTCTGTCACCCAGGCTAGAGTGCAGTGGTGCCATCTCGGCTCACTGCATCCTCCGCCTCCTGGGTTCAAGCCATTCTCCTGCCTCAGGCTCCCAAGCAGCTGGGACTACAGGTGCTTGCCACCACGCCTGGCTAATTTTTGTATTCTTAGTAGAGATGGAGTTTTACCATGTTGGCCAGGCTGTTCACGAACTCCTGACTTCAGGTCATATGCCTGCCTTGAACTCCCAAAGTGCTGGAATTACAGTCATGAGCCACCCACTGCGCCCAGCCAGGATTTTCTTTTCTTTTCCTTTCCCTCCCTCCCTCCTTCCCTTCCTTCCTTCCTTTCTTCCCTCCCTCCCTCCTTCCCTCCTTTCCTCCTTTCTTCTTTTTTTCTTTTCTCTCTTTTCTTCCTTTCCTTCTTCTTTTCCTTCTTTCTATTCTTTCTTTCTTTCCTTCTTTCCCTCCCTCCCTCCCTTGCTTCCTTCCTACCTTCCTTTCTTCCTTCTTCCTTCGTTCTTCTTTCCTCCTGCTCTGTCGTCCAGGCTGGAGTGCAGTGGCGTAATCCTGGCTCACTGCTACGTCTGCCTATTGGGTTCAAGCAATTCTCCTGCCTCAGCCTCCTGAGTAGCTAGGATTACAGGCATGCGCCACCATGTCCAGCTAATTTTTGTATTTTTAGTAGAAATGGGGTTTCACCATGTTAGCCAGGCTGGTCTCAAACTCCTGACTTCATGATCTGCCTGCCTTGGTCTCCCAGAGTTCTGGGGTTGGAGGTGTGAGCCATCATGCCCAGCTCTTCTTTCTTCTATTGAATACTTTAAACAATATTCAAAATATTCAGTGTTCATATATTTAGTATTCAAAATATTCAGGTACTGGCATTACTTGGATTGTTTAGTTTAATTCTTACAAGAATCCTCTGAGGTATAGGTTCAGTTATTTCATTTTATAATTGATGAAACTGAGGCTTCATCAGGAAAAAAATTGTGGGAAAAATTTACATGTGCTCACAAACTAATGAGCAGCAGAGAAAAGACACTCTCCTGTGCATGTGATATTGGAACCCATGTTCCTGATGGGTGAGGATTCTTGCTTGTTATTTTATGGCAGCTGTTAAAATTCTGTAATCTAAATTTTAACAACCTTGTCCATTGTAAAACATCTCTGTACAACAGGAGAGTGAATTTTTCAAAGGCATCCTTTTTTTTTTCTGCAGCCTTCTGCTTACTCTGGTGTGTGGTTGTATGCCCATTCAGTATTTGATGTATGAGACTTTGCTGGTTGTTTGGCTTGATAGAAATTATGGAGTAGAGACTTTCTTCATAACAACATTTTTTTCAGGTATTGAAGCTTAAGTGAATTGTAGGTGTTTAGTATAAATATCAAATACACGATTTAGTATAAATACTTTAACATGGGGATGCTTTCTATTGAGATAATATTTTGTGGTAACTAAAATTATGAAGTGACAATATCTCTCCAATGCTAGCATTGTTTTGAGTTTCTTGTTCTTCTAAAGTTTGAACAGGCCAGGTACGGTGGCTTACGCCTGTGATTCCAGTACTTTGGGAGGCCGGGGCGGGAGATCACTTAAGGTCAGGAGTTTAAGACCAGCCTGGCCAACATGGTGAAATCTCTTCTCTAAAAATACAGAAACTTAGCCAGATGTGGTGGTGCATGCCTGAAGTTCCAGCTGTTCACCCAGGAAGGAGGATCACTTGAGCCCAGGAAGCAGAGATTGCAGTGAACCGAGATCGTGCCACTGTACTCCAGTTTGGGCAACAGAGTGAGACTCTGCCTAAAACACACACACACACACACACACACACACACACACACACACCCCAATACCAATAAAAAAATACAGTTTGATTAGATGGGTGGCCATCCGTCAGGGTGGGCTGTATTTATAGATCTCTAAGGGCATTTGCAGTGTTATAATTCTGTCCAGTGCCAATTGCTGTGTCATATATTAATGCCTTTGTTTCAAAGCTGAATTGGCTGGAAAATCTTTGTATTATTATTATTATTATTATTTTTTTTTTGAGTTAGAGTTTCGCTCTTGTTCCCCAGGCTGGAGTGCAATGGCACGATCTCGGCTCACCACAACCTCCGCCTCCTGGGTTCAGGCAATTCTCCTGCCTCAGCCTCCTGAGTAGCTGGGATTACAAGCACACGCCACCATGCCCAGCTAATTTTTTGTATGTTTAGTAGAGATGGGTTTTCACCATGTTGACCAGGATGGTCTTGATCTCTTGACCTCGTGATCCACCCGCCTCGGCCTCCCAAAGTGCTGGGATTACAGGCTTGAGCCACCGTGCCTAGCCAAATCTTTGTATTATTATAAGACATGTAAAGATTGATATTTTGTTAAATTATATCATCTTAGTTTATTATACTTTTTTTCAGGTTAAAGGATTGGATGCATTTGTTCTGAGCCTGCTCACTCTAGATGGTGAATCAATCTACAGCCTGACCTTGAAGCCTATACTGCTGTTATTAGCACGCATTATCCTAGTCAATGTAAGACATAAACTGACAGCTATTCAGGTAAGGAAATAATCCACAAGATTCATATGCTGATGTGACTTTTGTGCCTATTGACACCATTCTGTAGATGTGTTGCTGACAACGCCTGTGTCTATTTTGTTTTCTAAGTCTCCTAGGTATGTAATTGAAAAATCTGATGAAAAAAAGCAAAAACTTTTCTTCACTCATGAGATTGATCCAGCTTAGAATGGGATTATGTTGCACCTCCTTAATAGGATTTGTATGTGTACTGTATAGATATAAATGTTCATTTGTAGAAATCTTAAATATAGATTTGAAAACATACCTCAGGCCGGGCACCATGGTGTACTCCTGTAATACCAGCACTTTGGAAGGCTGAGGTGGGTGGATCACCTGACGTCAGGAGTTGGGGACTAGCCTGGCCAACATGGTGAATCCCCGTCTCTACTAAAAATATGAAATTAGCTGGGCGCAGTGGGCACCTGTAATCCCAGCTACTATGGAGGCTGAGGGAGGAGCATCACTTGAACCCGGGAGGCAGAGGTTGCAGTGAGCCAAGATCTAGCCATTGCATTCCAACCTGGGTAACAGAGTGAGACTCTATCTCAAACAAAAAATAAAAAAACAAACTAAAAAACACATCCAAGATGGCCGATTAGGAGCAGCTCAGGATTGCAGCTCCCATCGAAAGCACGGAGGGTGAGTGGATGCTGCGTTTCCAGATGGATTTTTATTGCCCACAGACCAGGAGATTCCCAGGTGGAGGAGCCCCATGGGTCGCCAGCACGGCTGTTTTGGCTAGTGCAGCTTTTTCGGCCAATGCAGCCGGCACAGCCATTTTGGCTGGCACCCCAGTGCAGTGGTTCTCTGTACAAAATACATGACTGCAGGTACCATTTTAGCTGGCGATTGGAGCTTGCGGAAGACAGAGTCGCCCATTCAACTGATAGAAAAGGGGACTGAAACAGGGAGCCAGGCCAGGAGATTCCTAGGCAAAAAAGCGCCACGAATCTCAGTGCAACTGTTTCAGCCGGTGAAGTGGGTTGCCGCACGGGAAATCACACAGATCCTGGCGCCTTTTCAACAGGCAGCTGGAACACCTGGGAGACAAAAATAAAAGGCTCTGAGGCAGGGAGCCAGGTGATCAGGCTCGGCAGGTCCCACCCCCACCAAAAAACAGCAATCTAAAACGTTCTGAATTGAGAGTTTCACAGCAAGCACAGCTGAACCTGGGATGGTCCAGCTCTGTGGGGGAGGGGCATCTGCCATTACTGAGGCACTCCACCACTACGGAGGTAGTCTGCCATTGCTGAGGCAGGCTGCTGTTGCCGAGAGAGTCTGCCATTGCAGAGGTGGGCCGCCATTGCCGAGGCAGTTCTAACTACACCCTTATAAACAGGACTGCAGGGAAGTTCACATGGCAGCTGGGCGGAGCCCACAGCAGCTCAGCAAAGCCTCTACAGGCAGACAGTGACTAGGCTGCCTCCTCTGTGGGCGGGGCGCCCTGAAAAAATCCAGCAGCACAACAGAAACTCATAAATAAAGCCTTAACTCCCCGCGACAGAGCACCGGGAAAAAAAAGGGGTTTATGAGTTCAGCTGCAGCAGACTTAAACATACCTGCCCAGCAACTCTGAAAGAACAACAGAGCTCACAGCTCAGCACTTGAGCTCCTATAAAGTACAGACTGTCTCTTCAAGCAGCTCCCTGATCCCCGTATATGCCAAGAGTCACCGCATAAAGGAGAACTCAGACTGACATCAGGCAGGTATCCTTCAGGGACAAAGATAGCAGAAGAAACTGGCAGCAACCCTTACTGTTCTGCAGCTGCTGCAAGTGATCCCCAGGCAAGCAGGGCCTGGAGTGGACCTCAGCAGTCCTACAGCAGAGGGACCTGACTGGTAGGAAGAAAACTAAGAAACAGAAACAAATAACTTCATCATCAACAAACTGGATGTCCACTCACAGACCCAAGCTGAAAGTCAACAACTACAAAGATGATAGATGGATAAATACAAAAAGATGGGAAGAAACCAGTGCAAAAAAAATGAAAACACCCAAAACCAGAACACCTCTCCTCCTGCAAGGGATCATAACTCCTCACCAGCAAGGGAACAAGGCTGGATGGAGAATGAGTGTGATGAATTGACAGAATCAGGCTTCAGAAGGTGGGTAATAAGAAACTTCTGTGAGCTAAAAGAACATGTTCTAACCCAATGCAAAGAAACTAAGAACCTTGAAAAAAGATTTGACAAAATGCTAAGGAGAATAAACAACTTAGAGAGGAATATAAGTGAACTGATGGAGCTGAAAAACACAACATGAGAACTTTGTGAAGCATACACAAGTTTCTACAGCCGAATTGACCAAGCAGAAGAAAGAATATCAGAGGTTGAAGATCAACTCAACGAAATAAAACGAGAAGGAAAGATTAGAGAAAAAAGGGTAAAAAGAAATGAACAAAGTCTCCAAGAAATATGGAACTATGTGAAAAGTCCTAATCTACGTTTGATAGGTGTACCTGAATGTGACAGAGAGAATGAATCCAAGCTGGAAAATACTCTTCAGGATATTATCCAGGAAAACTTCCCCAACCTAGCAAGGCAGGCCAATATTCAAGTCCAGGAAATGCAGAGAACACCACAAAGATATTCCTCAAGAAGAGCAACCCCAAGGCACATAATCATCAGATTCACCAGGGTTGAAATGAAGGAGAAAATGCTAAGGTCAGCCAGAGAGAAAGGTTGGGTTACCCACAAAGGGAAGCCCATCAGACTCACAGCAGATCTCTTGGCAGAAACCCTACAAGCCAGAAGAGAGTGGGGGCCAATATTCAACATCCTTAAAGAAAAGAACTTTCAACCCAGAATTTCATGTCTAGCCAAACGAAGCTTCATAAGTGAAGGAAAAATAAAATCCTCTGCAAAGAAGCAAGTACTCAGAGATTTCATCACTACCAGGCCTGCTTTACAAGAGCTCCTGAAAGAGGCACTAAACATAGAAAGGAACAACCAGTACCAGCCACTCCAAAAACATACTGTATGGTAAAGAACATCAACACAATGAAGAAACTGCATCAACTAACAGGCAAAACAGCCAGCTAGCATCAAAATGGCAGGATCAAATTCACACATATCAATATTAACCCTAAATGTAAATGGGCTAAATGCCCCAATCAAAAGACAGACTGGCAAATTGGATAAAAAGCCAAAACCCATCAGTGTGCTGTATCCAAGAAACTCATCTCACATGCAAGGACACAAATAGGCTCAAAATAAAGGGATGGAGTAAGATTTAACAAGCAAATGGAGAGCAAAAAAAAAAAGCAGGAGTTGCAATTCTCATCTCAGATAAAATAGACTTTAAGCTGACAAAGATCAAAAGAGACAAAGAAGGACGTTACATAATGGTAAAAGGATCAATGCAACAAGAAGAGCTAATGATCCTAAATATATACACACCCAATACAGGAACATCCAGATATATAAAGGAAGTTCTTAATGACTTAAAAAGAGACTTAGACTCCCACACAATAATAGTGGGAGACTTTAACACGCCACTGTCAATATTAGACAGATCAACCAGACAGAAAATCAACAAGGATATCCAGGGCTTGAACTCAGACCTGGACGAAGCAAACCTAATAGACATTTACAGAACTCTTCACCCCACATTCACAGAATATACATTCTTCTCAGCACCACATCACACCTACTCTAAAATTAACCATGTAATTGGAAGTAAAGCACTCCTCAGCAAATGCAAAAGAATGGAAATCATAGCAAACAGTCTCTCAGACCACAATGCAATCAAGTTAGAACTCAGAATTCAGAAACTAACTCAGAACCGCACAGCTTCATGGAAACTGAACAACTGACTCTTGAATGTTGACTAGATCAACAATGAAATGAAGGCAGAAATAAAGATGTTCTTTGAAACCAACAAGAACAAAGACACAACATACCAGAATCTCTGGGACACATTTAAAGCAGTCTCTAGAGGAAAATATATAGCAATAAATGCCCACATGAGAAGCAAGGAGAGATCTAAAATTGACACCTTATCATCAAAATTGAAAGAGCTAGAGGAGCAAGACCAAAAAAACTCCAAATTTAGCAGAAGACAAGAAATAACTAAGATCAGAGCAGAACTGAAGGAGATAGGGAAACAAAAAACGCTTCAAAAAATCAATAAATCCAGTAGCTGGTTTTTTGAAAAGATCAACAAAAGAGACAGACCACTAGCCAGATTAGTAAAAAAGAAAAGAGAGAATAACCAAATAGATGCAATAAAAAACGATAAAGGGGAAATCACCACAGATTCCACAGAAATATAAACCATCATCAGAGATTATTACAAACATCTTTATGCACAGAAACTAGTAAACCTGGAAGAAATGGATAAGTTCCTGGACACTTGCATCCTCCCAAGCCTAAATGGGAAAGAAGCCAAAACGCTGAATAGGCCAATAACAAGGTCTGAAGTTGAAGCAGCATTTAAGAGTCTACCACCCAAAAAATGCCCAGGTCCAGATGGGTTCACAGCCGAATTCTACCAGACATACAAGGAGGAGCTGGTACCATTCCTTCTGAAACTATTCCAAACAATCAAAAAAGAGGGAATCCTTCGCAAATCACTTTATGAGACCAACATCTTCCTGATACCAAAACCCGGCAGAGACTCAACAAGAAAGGAAAACTTCAGGCCGATATCCATGATGAACATAGATGCAAAAATCTTCAATAAAATACTGGCAAACCAATTGCAACAGCACATCAAAAAGCTTATCCATCATGATCAAGTAGGCTTCATCCCAGCTTGGCGTTCTGCAGACTCCATCGTGTCAGAAATAGGGACTTTAAATATTATGTGAAATCTCTCAATTTTGGTTGAACAATTTTACGAAACACAGTATTTCTTTCTTTCTTTTTTTTTTTTTTTGAGGTAAAGTTTCACTCTTGTTGCCCTGGCTGGAGTGCAATGGCCCAATCTCAGCTCACCTTAACCTCCGCCTCCTGGGTTCAAGAGATTCTCCTGCCTCAGCCTGCTGAGTAGCTGGGATGACAGGCATGTGCTACCACATCAAGCTTATTTTGTATTTTTAGTAGGGACGGATTTCTCCATGTTGGTCAGGATGGTCTGGAACTCCTGACCTCAGGTGATTCACCTGCCTCAGCCTCCCAATGTGCTGGGATTATAGGGGTTAGCCACCATGCCTGCCCCAAGAAACACAGTAGTTCTGTAGGTGAATGTAGATTTAGTCTGTGCTGTGTAAGGGCTTACTTTCCTAAGCATTTAAGTTTACACACTAAAATTTTTTTTTTTTGAGACGAAGTCTTAGTCTTTCACCCAGGCTAGAGTATAGTGGTGCGATCTCAGCTCACTGCAACCTCCACCTTTCACGTTCAAGCCAAGCGATTCTCATGCCTCAGCCTCCTGAGTAGCTGGGCTTACAGGCTCCCACCACTATGCTTGCCTAATTTTTTGCATTTTTAGTAGAGACGGGGTTTCACCATGTTAGCCACGTTGGACTCAAACTCCTAGCCTCATGTAATCTGCCTGCCTCAGCCTTCCAAAGTGCTGGGATCACAGGCATGAGCCACCACGCCTGGCCTAAACTTGTTTTAAAGAAGAGGTAAGAAGGGAAGTGATGCCTATATTTGCAACACTCATGAGAACCAGAGGATTTGGAATCCATTGTACTAGAGGATTTTTTTTTTTTTTTTTGAGACAGTGTCTGGCTCTATTGCCCAGGTTGGAGTGCAGTGGCATGATCTCAGCTCACTGCAACCTCCGCCCCCTGGGGTCAAGCCATACTCCCACCTCAGCATCCTGAGTAACTGGACTACAAGCATGCGCCGTCGCACCTGGCTAATTTTTGTATTTTTTGTAGAGACGGGGTTTTGCCATGTTGCCCAGGCTGGTCTTGAACTTCTGGGCTCAAGTGATCCACCTGCCTCAACCTTTCCTAAGTGCTGAAATTATAGGCATAAGCCACCATGCTAGGCCTAGAAGGGTTTTTGTTTTTGAGACAGTCTCCCTCTGTTGCCCAGGCTGGAGTGCCGTGGTGCGATCTTGGCTCACTGCAACCTATACCTCCCGGGTTCAAGTGATTCTCCTGCCTCAGCCTCTCAGGTAGCTGGGACTACAGGTGTGCACCACCATGCCTGACTAATTGAAGTGTTTTTAATATGCAGATTTCAGCATGTCTTACCAGATATGAGACTTTATCTTTTGAGCTCTTAGTGATAGTAGCTTGAGTAAAAAATTTTTCCTGAATTGATCTGAGTTAAATGGTCTTGCAGACTGACTATTAATTTACTCTATTGTTTTATTGTTTACTTACTTATTTTTTGAAACAGAGTTTTGCTCTGTTGCCCAGGTTGGAGTGCAATGGCACTATCTCGGCTCACTGCAATCTCTACCTCCTGGGTTCAAGCAATTCTTCTGCCTCAGCCTCCCTGGTAGCTGGGATTATAGACTCTTGCAACCATGCCCAGCTAATTTTTTTAATACTTTGAGTAGAAACAGGGTTCACCAAGTTGGCCAGCTGGTCTTGAACTCTGAACCTCAAGTGATCCCCACGCCTCGGCCTTCCAAAGTGCTGGGATTGTAGGCGTGAGCCACCATACCTGGTCACTTTAAATAAAGTATCACCAAGGCCTGAGGCCGCCAAATGGGATTTTTTTTTTTTTTTTAGTGAGAATTTATGGTCACTAATGAATGAGTGAGATGGTTTTTAAGTTGGTCAGAAATTTTCATCATCGGGTATATTAAGCATTGGCTGTTTGTGGTGGCTCATGCCTGTAATCCCAGCACTTTGGGAGGCCAAAGCCAGCAGATTACCTGAGGTCAGAAGGTTGAGACCATCCTCACCAACATGGTGAAACCCTGTCTCTACTAAAAATACAAAAATTAGCCAGGCATGTTCGGGCATGATAGCTCACACCTGTAATTCCAGTACTTTATAGGAGGCCAAGGCAGGCGGGGGGATCACATGAGGTCAGGAGTTTGAAACCAAAATGGCTGACATAGTGAAACCTCATCTCTACTAAAAATACAAAAATAAGCCAGGTGTGATGACGGGTGCCTGTAATCCCAGATCCTTGGGAGGCTGAGGCAGGAGAATCACTTGAACCCAGGAGGTGGAGTTTGCAGTGAACCAAGATCTCGCACCACCGCATTCTAGCCTGAGCTACAGAACGAGACTCTGTCTCAAAAAAAAAAAAGTATGTTAAGCATCATTTGAAAAATAATATATATATACTATCAATGACTTAGGTGAATTAATAAATATGTGGACTACTGGTTGTAGAAGTCATTCTTGTACTGTTAGAGAGGCAAGTTCCCTTAATTTCTTGGCAGATGTAAACAACTCTTGGCTTCTGCTTAAAAACACATTTTCCTGTAGTATATCACTATGTATACATCATTTTGTGCTGCAATCTTGCCTTTCTTTTCTTTTCTTTTTATTTTTTTTGTGCTGGGTTTTTTTTTTTTTTGCTAGGGTTTCACTGTGTTTCCCAGGCTGATCTTGAACTCCTGGCCCCAAGCGATCCTCCCACCTCAACCTCCTGAGTAGCTGGAACTTCAGGAGCACACCAGCCTGCCTGGCTCCTCTTGTCATTCAATTGAAACATTGTTCTTTCTATTATAGATTTTTCCTGTGTGTCTTTACTGTATCTTTTCTTTTGTTTGGAGATGTTGTCTTGCTATGTTGTCCAGGCTGGCCTTCAACTTGTGAGCTTAAGTGATCCTCCTGTTCCAGCCTTCTGAGCAGCTGGGACTACAGGCACCTGGCTTATATCATTCTGTTAATGGTGTTATTAAAAGTGGTTTATTTGGTAAATTAAAATAAAATGGTAAAGAAAATTAATTTTACCCTTTTAAATTAATTTTTGAGTAACCTGACTTCTAAGAAATGTATCAAGTTGCTTATGATGATATTATTTTTGTAAAATTATTAAAGAAGCAGATTTTCCCACAACCCCTAATCTGTGAAGTATATAGACTAGAATTAGTACTGTGTAAGTGGTTGAGTAAAAAGAGTCTTGGCGTTGAAATTAACGGATGTGTGACCTTATGCTAGTTAATTTATCTGAATATCAGTGTCCATTTATAAAATGAGATAAACTGGCAATATTTGTTTGTTGCCTAATGAGTATACTGCTGCTCCCTGCTATCTGGGAGGTTCTTGACTAGTATGGCTTCTCAATTAGACCATTCTGTAATAAGTGTTATAATCAGGAGATAAAAATCTAAAAGTTACCTAAGTAAGACTTTCTAAGTTCCCTTTTTTATTAATGCCTCAATTTTCTTTTCTTTTCTTTTTTTTTGAGACAGAGTCTCACTCTGTCACCGAGGCTTGAGTGCAGTGGCTTGATCTTGGGTGACTGCAGCCTCCGCCTCCCAGGTTCAAGCAGTTCTCCTGCCTCAGCCTCCCGAGTAGCTGGGACTACAGGTGTGCACCACCACGCCCAGCTAATTTTTTTTGTATTTTTAGTGGAGACGGTGTTTTACAGTGTTGGTCAGGCTGGTCTTGAACTCCTGACCTCAAATGATTTGCCTGCCTTGGCCTCCCAAAGTGCTGGGATTATAGGTGTGAGCCACTGCACCCAGCCTCAATTTTCAATTGTTCAATTTTTATTTTTGCAGAGATGGAATCTCACTCTGTTGCCCAGGCTTGTCTCAAACTCCTGGCTTCCAGTGATCTTCCTACCTTGGTTTCCCAAAGTGCTGAGATTACAGGCATGAGCTACTGTGCCAGCCCTCAACATTTATATTAAGCAATTCTTGACAAACTGAAAAGGTCTGTTACACTTACTAGTAGAAACATAGGCTATGCTTTCTGTATTTGTTTCATTCTTCCCTCCCCCATATGAGAATTTAGGTTTGAGAGTTAATTTATAGATCTGATTTTTTTTTTAAGACATGGGCTTTCATTGTGTTGCCCAGGCTGAATCTCAAACTTCTGAGCTCAGGCAAACTGCCAGCCTCGGCCTCCCAAAGTGCTGGGATTACAGGCAAGAGCCACTGTGCCCGGCCTATAGATCTGTTTTTTTTTTTTTTTTTTTTGCCACTTTAGCATAAGAATTTTCAGCTGATGTAGATCTGATTTTTAAGAGTTCTGCATAATATTTTATATATATATATATATATATATATATTTTTTTTTTAAGGGACAGAATCTCTTCTCTGTTGCTCAAGCTGGAGGATAGTGGTGTGATCACAGCTGACTGTAATCTTAAACACTTGACTGGACTCAAGCAGTCCTTTCCTCTCAGTCTCCTGAGTAGCCAGGATTACAGATGTGCACCACTGCACTCAGCTATTTAGACATTTTTTTTTTTTTTTTGTAGAGATGGGGATCTCACTGTGTTGTCCAGGCCGGTCTTGAATTTGTGGCCTCAAAGGAGCTTCCCACTTCCCGCTTCCCAAAGTGCTGGGATTACAAGTGTGAGCCACTGTGCCTGGCCTTATATTATATATCTTCTTAAAAGGGAAATCTTTTTGACTGGATGTATCTAAATTTCCATGTCTAGAAGTAAAGCATAAGTTGCCAGACCCGACTCATTGCTGACAGCAGATAAGGGACAGATATTTGAAATGTAAGCTGACTTCATTATCCATAGTGATAGGAAAAGAATGAAAATAAGGCAACACCTCAGGGAATTCAGTGAAAAACGATCTGAAATGTCCTTGCTATTAGATAATTTTATATTTCCATATATGGACTGAGGAAATAGTATTAATTCAAAAATATTTTGTCATAGAGTTAAAATTCATTTGTGGTTGCATCGTGGTTGTAGTAGTTGTGGCATATAATACTTCAGAAGCTAACCTGGCTGTGGTGTGTAGCAGTTTAGAGGAACCTCTTTATCAAATGAAGAAATTAAGTTCAAGCAGAAAAGTGCTTTTGAGCCAGGTGCTGTGGCCCATAGCTATCGTCCCAGGTACATGGAAGTCTGAGGCAGGAGTTTGAAGCTGCGGCATGCGATGATGGCACCTGTAAATAGCCACTGCACTCCATCCTGGCAGTGTAGTGAGACCCCGTTTCAAAAAGCTTTTTGGTAACTGTCATCTCATATTTGTAGGTAACTAAAAGGAAAATTAATTCTTAGACTTTCATGTAATGTGATGTGATATAAATAATTTATAATGCACTTATCAAAAGTACCTATCATAACTTGCACACATGTACATATACACACATGCACATACACAGAGAAAGCTCTGTAGGAATATAAACCTTTGTCACAGATTTTCTGTGGGAGGAGGATTATATTGGGGCAGTGGAAGAGAGATTTTCACTCTTCATGGTATATACTTTTGTTTTTAAGAGACGTGGTCTTAAAATGTTGCCCAGTTGGTCTCAAACTCTTAGCCTTGAGCAGTCTTCTCATTTCAGCCTCCTGAGTAGCTGGGATTACAGGCATGAGGTACCACATCCGACCATACCTTTATATTGGCTTGTTGTTTCTAGTTTTCATTCTTGTTTTTTAAGTAAATATATGTTGATCAAGTAAGAAAAAGCATCAGTGAATGAAAGAAAAAGCTATATGCTCAGTTTGTGCATTAGTCAAGACAATGTATAAAATCCAGTTTCTGACTGGGTGGAGTGCCTCATGCCTGTAATCCCAGCACAATGGGAGGCCAAGGTGGGTGATCACTTGAGCCCAGGAGTTGGACACCACTGTGGGCAACATGGCAAAACCCCATCTCTGCCAAAAAATACGAAAATTTGCAGGGCATGGTGACATGGGCCAGTAGTCCACTCAGGAAGCTGCAGTGGAGATCACCTGAGCCTGGGGAAGTACAGGCTTCAGTGAGCTGTACTTCACTGCACTCTAGCCTGAGTGACAGAATGAGACCTTATCTCAAAAAAAAAAAAATGTAGTTTCTGCCCTCAGAAAGGTATGGCTCAGGTAGAGTTACAAACCTGAAAAACGGGCCAGGCGCAGTGGCTCATGCCTGTAATCCCAGCACTTTGGGAGGCCGAGGCGGGCAGATCACGAGGTCAAGAGATCGAGACCATCCTGGATGGTGAAACCCCGTCTCTACTAAAAATACAAAAAATTAGCTGGGCATGGTGGCACGTGCCCAGGAGGCTGAGGCAGGAGAATTGCCTGAACCCAGGAGGCGGAGGTTGCGGTGAGCCGAGATTGCGCCATTGCACTCCAGCCTGGGTAAAAAGAGCGAAACTCTGTCTCAAAAAAAAAAAAAAACCTGAAAAACAAGTGCTATCCAATATGGTGTCAACTTCAAGGAACAGTGTAGAAGTTCAAAGAAGTGAAAGATCAGTATGTGCCACATTAATAGAAGGCTGTAAGGAAGAGGTTTCATACTGATGTAGAAGTGATTGATCTTGTCAGTTTGGGAGAACATCTGAATCTAAGGTATTTCTTCCTGTGTTGATTGTGTAAAATACATTTCTTTAAGGAGGATATAGTAATGAGTAAGACATGATTTCTTAACTTGTTGGGTAGTAGGCAGTGAACAACATTGAAACCTGGGATAGCATACATAAACACAGTGGAATGTGTTTGCAAGGGAATTACAAATAATGTGCTGGAAGTCCAGGTGATGGAAAAATCACCCCACAGGGGGTTCTTGCAGGAGGCCTCTGAAGGAGTTGGTACTTGGATTAAAGTGGTGACACAGTGCCACAGAGCAGGATGAATACAACATATATATACACACACACACATATATATATATATATATATTTATTTATTTTTTTTGTTGTTTTTTTGAGACGGAGTTTCGCTCTTGTTACCCAGACTGGAGTGCAATGGCATAATCTCCGCCTTCTGGGTTCAAGCAATTCTCCTGCCTCAGCCTCCCGAGTAGCTGGGACTACAGGCGTGCGCCACCATGCCCAGCTAATTTTTGTAATTTTAGTAGAGACGGGGTTTCATCTTGTTGACCAGGATGGTCTCGATCTCTTGACCTCATGATCCACCTTCCTCGGCTGGTAAGTTCAAAATGGCATCAGGAAGTCCAAGTGGCTAAAATAAATACAGTCTTTGAGAGGATGGAGGTGAGGTGTTATGGAAGATATAGATGTGGATTTTGGTATTATTACTGAAGACAGCAGTGGATGGGTTATCTTATTGAGGAATAAATTTAATTTTATGAATGTAAAAAAAGTTGTAAAAATTAATCTTAATGTAACAAGAGTTTTCTAAAGTATCCTTTTATTTCAGCTTACATGGTGTTTTTTTCCTAGAGCTTGCCATGGTGGACTTTGAGATGTGTGAATATTCATCAGCATTTGCTTGAGGAACGCTCACCTTTACTTTTCACTCTTGCTGAAAACTGTATTGATCAAGGTATGTAGCAGATTTTTGTTTGATATGGGCTTGTAGCTCCGTTCCAATTACTTGGCTGAGATACTCCTTGTTAGTTGTTTTTGTTGGTTTTTTTTTGAGATGGAGTTTTGCTGCTGTTACCCAGACTGGAGTGCAATGGCACGATCTCGGCTCACCGCAACCTCCGCCTCCTGGGTTCCAGCAATTCTCCTGCCTCAGCCTCCCGAGTAGCTGGGACTACCATGCCCAGCTAATTTTTTAATTTTTAGTAGAGACGGGGTTTCACCTTGTTGACCAGGATGGTCTCGATCTCTTGACCTCGTGATCCACCCGCCTCGGCCTCCCAAAGTGCTGGGATTATAGGCGTGAGCCACCGCTCCCGGCCTGTTTTTGTTTTTTTTTTTTTTTTTGAGTCAGAGTCTTACTCTGTCGCCCTGGCTGGAGTGCAGTGGCATGATCTCGGCTCACTGCAACCTCAGCCTCCCAGATTCAAGCGATTCTCCTGCCTCAGCCTCCCCAGTAGCTGGGATTACAGGTACCTACCACTATGCCCAGCTAATTTTTTCTATTTTTAGTAAAGACGGGGTTTTATTATGTTGGCCAGGCTGCTCTCAAATTCCTGACCTCGTGATTCACCTGCCTCAGCCTCCCAAAGTGCTGGGATTATAGGCTTCAGCCACTGCACCCAGCCTAGTTTATTTTTTGACTGGTAGTAGTGCCTTTTCGTTTGGAGTTTTTTTTGTTTTGTGTGTAGAATATCACAAGTTGTTATGTTTTCAGATTATAGAGTTGCTTTGGTCTTTTGAGTTTAAAAACAATAACCACTTTCATTTAGTTTACCTACTTAGAAAGGGTGATTTGGTGTATGTAGGTCACCATGATTTTATCACAAATTATTTAAAGATATTTTAATATTTTCTCTGTTCTTTAAGAAGCCTCATTGGAAACAAATGTACTCTCCTTTTTTTTTTTCTTAAAGTTCTTAACTAACTTAAGCTAGAGTAAATTACATTAAATTACACACAGAATAAGAAATTATCCTCTGTCCTATTGAGTACATCAAGGAAAGTGTCAGTTTTTAAACATTTGATAGAAAATAAATTTCACTGAAAGTAACGATGGGTAGAGAGGCCATTTTGCATTTCATTTTATTAGTGTTTTTTGTAACATGTAATATACATGCAGAAAAGTACCTAAGACATAAATGAAAAATTTGGCAGATAATCATAAACCAAACATCCATGTACATGCCTCCTCCTGCCTTTGTTGCAGATATCCCTCCTGTATCCAAATACTTTGAAAAGGAGGAGACTCTTAGGTGCCTTGATACTTGATTTTCAGTCTTACTGGCTTTTGGGATGATTTTTCTTGGCAAAAGTTGCCACACAAAACAAAAACAAAAACAGATTCTCTTGTGCTGAAGGAATACGTGAATGTAAATGAACTTGGACTTGATCATGAGTTTTTGAGTTACAGAGATGGGATTGGACTTTAGCTGTGTCTGGTTCCAAAGCCCAGACTCCTTTTACATCCAAAGAGTATGAAATGAATATGAATGTGTGTGTGTCCAAGGGACATGGGGAGTGGTAGTTAGCATCACTCTGTGTGGAGAAAAGTGATCTGTACTTGATGGAGGTAGCACATTCATGAAGGCATAACATAATTCTCATGTGTGTGCATGTATAACGTAAGAGGCTGCTGTACCTTTTGGGGGTCTGTTTCCCTCAAGAGTTTTTATAGTAATATACTATAGACCAGAATACAGTGGAGAGGACTATAGCTTGTTTAGTCATAAATATTACTAAGCCAGGTGAGTGGTTGAAACTAATTTCTCAGTTTTTATTTTATTCTAGGACAGAAATATATAAACATATGCTAATCTTAGATAAAATGACCATCTATACATAATTCAAAAAGAGGTAACAATGAAAGTATCATTCAATCAGTGTAATAATTTATTCATGGCCAGGCGCGGTGGCTCACGCCTGTAATCCCAGAACTTTGGGAGGCCGAAGCAGGTGGATCACGAGGTCAAGAGATCGACACCATCTTGGTCAACATGGTGAAACCCTGTCTCTACTAAAAATACAGAAATTTGCTGGGCATGGTGGCTACTTGGGAGGCTGAGGCAGGAGAATTACTTGAACCCAGGAGGCAGAGGATGCGGTGAGCCAAGATCGTGCCATTGCACTCCAGCCTGGGTAACAAGAGTGAAACTCCGTCTCAAAATAATAATAATAATAATAATAATAATTGATTCATTTACGTAGTTTTTTCCAGGACTTAGTTTATATTCTTTCAACATTTTAGGTAACTTAAGGCTGTGGGTCAAGCAGGGGGCATGTTAGATGCGAGCATAAAAGTTGTAGATCATCCCTTGGTATCGGGGGGATTGGTTTTGGACCTGACCCTCTCATACCAACATGCTTGGATACTTTCCTTATGTATCTTTTTAAAAGGTAGGAGTCATATGGTATGTTCCGGAGAGGATTTTATTCTAAGAATTAAAATTAAGTTCCAAACCAGAATGGGTTAACTAAAATAGGTGGAAAATGTGACTCTAAGTGACTTATTCCCCAAGAGGTCTCAGTTCTTTTCTGTATTATATTTCAGCATGTCATTTGCTTTGCCTTGCAACTAGGAATTTTTTATGTTGCTGTTCTAGGCTAATCAATGGCACTTTTCAGTTTATCTAGCCATAAAATGGTCCATTTTGGCTATGTCTAAATAGGTTTGTAGATAGTACTGAATTATAACATTTCATGAAGAATTTCATTTTTAGAATGTTTTGTTCTGGGATTTGATCCAAATGTTGACCAAACAGTCAGTTGTAACTGAAATACTATTCAGTGTCCAGAGAAGAATATTGTGTTTGAAATGTTGCCCTTGAAGGATCATCAGAAAGTTGGCAGGATTTTTTTTTTCAGTCTATGAAATATAAGCAAAGAATTTTATGAACAACTGTGATATTTAGGTTTTTGTCTAGACATGTTTTACCAGTACAATATAGTGGAATGGAGCCTATCATAATGTCAGCATAACTTTGCTGGGCTGATTACATCTGTGATAAGAGTAGGTCAGAATCTTGAAAAATACATTCCTTAGTACAACCTAAGGCATTCTTTTGGATGTCACACTAAATGAAACCGTGATTCTCTAAAGACTACTTCAGGGCATACAACAATTGATTGTGGGATCCAGTGCTGAAAACAAGTTATGTATAGTGCATGAGATGTAATATTGCACTTTAGCTATTTGAAGATGACCTCATAAGTCACTAAGAGAAAGCAGTAGGAGAGCTCCGGTGTGGTGGCTCATGCCTGTAATTCCAGCACTCTGAAAGGCAGGGGTGGGTGGATTGCTTGAGGTCAGGAGTTTGAGACCAGCCTGGCCAACATAGTGAAACTCCATCTCTACTAAAACAAAAAATTAGCTGGGCGTGGTGGCAGGCACCTGTAATCCTAGCTACTGGGGAGGCTGAGGTAGGAGAATCACTTGAACCTGGGAAGTGGAGGTTACAGTGAGCCAAGGTCACACCACTGTGCTTCAGCCTGGATGACAGAGTGAGCCTCTGTCTCAGAAAAAAAAAAAGAGTCTCTTGGCAACAGATGCATACATTGATTTCTTTTCATAAATTTGGTACTTTGGAATAAATGTTATTGGATATACTAAATATCATTTTATTTATAATTGTCCATTAAGAATTTCATTTTAGTATAGCATTTAAATGACTCATGAGAAGGGATTTTGGTTTTAGCATACATTTTAAGTGTGGGTGACATTTTGATCCAGAAGGTCACAAATATTCATTTGCAGGGAGAACCTCCTGATTTATTAAAATAATAATATATGCCTATTAGGTCAACATGCTCCTTATTAAATTGAAATCTGAGTTATCATCAAAGCTCAAACCTTTGCTTTCATCGTTGAGTCATTGTTTTCCACCGTTCTGCATTTCTAGCCAGTTCTTAAATCTTACCAGTTCTTCCCCAAGGGTCTCATATTTATCCTCTTTTCCATATCTACAGCTTTTATCCTAATTTGAAGTCTTTAGTTTGGAAAGGCCCTTTAGAGATAATCTTGTCTAGCTAAATCGTTTTACAAAGAATTGAGACTTAGAGAAGTTGCCCAAGAACCAGCACAATAATCTGGAGTTTTTGACTCCAAGTCCTACTGACACTTTCCCTTGCCGTTTCCAAGCTGGGTCAGTAAGGCAGAATTCTAGCAACTAATAACGATAATGCAGCTAACATTTCTATAGCGTATGTACCATATCAAGCACTCTTTGAAGTCTTTAATTGCATTAATTAGCTTATTCCTCACAACTATGAGGTAGAGCCCAAGATGGAATAGTAGTGGATATATAGTATGCCTTTTAAAAATAGCTTTTTAAAAGTTTGATTAACCTACAATAAGATCTCATATTTACGGTGTACAAATTGTGACATTTTGTCTATGTATACACCTGTGAAATCATCACAATTAAGGTGCTTAACAGGGTATAGCATTTCACGTTACTATTATTTTTTTGAGACAGGGTCCTGCTCTATCATCTGGGATAGAGTGCAGTTGTGCGATTTTGGCTCATTGCAACTTCGAACTCCCAGGCTCAAGTTATTCTCCTACCTTACCCTTCTGAATAGGTGGGACTAAAGATGTGTGCTACCACACATGGCTAATTTTTTTTTTTTTTTGAGACGGAGTCTTGCTCTGTCACCCAGGCTGCAGTGCAATGGCGTGATCCTGGCTCACTGCAACCTCTACCTCCCAGGTTCATGAGATTCTCCTGCCTCAGCCTCCCGAGTAGTTGGGATCACTGGTGTCCACCACCATGGCCGGCTAATTTTCGTGTTTTTAGTAGAGATGGGGTTTCACCATGTTGGCAAGGCTGGTCTGAAACTCCGGACCTCAAGTGGTCCGCCCTCTTGGCCTCCCAAAGTGCTAGGATTACAGGCATGAGCCACTGTGCCTGGTCTAGGTTCAGGTATATTTCAAACCATCATCTTTCATATTACTGTTATTTCTGAATCTGTATCTCCATGCAGGCATTATCTCAAGACATTATTTGTTTTTCTTTATGCTTGACTAATATTTATGAGATTCAGCTTCTCAGGAGAATGTGGTTGCTTGAATGCTTGAATTGCTCTTGGGGAAACAGCAATTCTTTCTCTCTTTTTCTTCTTTGTTTTGAAATGGAGTTTTGCTCTTGTTAGCCATGCTGCAGTGCAATGGCATGATCTTGGCTCACCGAAAGCTCCACCTCCTGGGTTCAAGCAATTCTGCCTCAGCATCCCAAGTAGCTGGGATTATAGGCATACACCACCATGCCCAGCTGATTTTTGTATTTTTAGTAGAGACAGGGTTTCACCATGTTGGCCAGGCTGGTCTCGATCTCTTGACCTCATGATCCACCCACCTCGGCCTCCCAGTGCTGGGATTACAGGTGTGAGCCACCGCGCCTGGCTGGAAGCAGCAATTCTCTATCTTCATTGCTCTTTTTTCCTCATAATTCTGTTTGTCTTCATCAGTAGCTTAATTACATTGGAAAGTTTTTCTGCTGAAAACTTATGACGGCTTTCCATTTTTACTCTATATAGGAAGGTTAAAACTAGATAAAAGCCTCAATCCTTTTAAAACTTGTCCTTACAGAGATTGGGCCTTCTCACTTTCCAAATTTTAAAGATGTACTGTTTTTTTCAAGTTTGAAACTGCTGTGTCAGGTTGTATAGCCTTTGGCTCTTTTCTCATCTGCCTTTGGGCTATGTTTTCTGATTATTCTTTCCACTTAGGACAGGTGAAACTCAAAAGTTATGGTGATAAACTCTGTTTCTGTTTGCTTGGAGATGTTCTTGTTTCTCACCTTGAACTGTTGATTAAAAGATTCTAGGCAGCAGCATGAAGATACTCTTTTCTTTTTTCTTTTTTTGAGACAGTCTCACTCTTGTCACCTAGGCTGGAGTGGGAGTAGAGTGGTGCAGTCTCCACTCCCTGCAGCCTTCAACTCCTGGGTTCAAGCAATTCTCCCACCTCAGCCTCCCTAGTAGCTTGGATTTTAGGCATGCGCCACCATACCCAGCCAATTTTTGTGTTTTTTGTAGAGATGGGGTTTCACTAGGTTGGCCAGGCTGGTCTTGAATTCCCGACCTTAGGCGTGAGCCACCATGCCTGACCTGTTTTCTTTTAATTTCCATTGTTGGTATTGAGAAGTCAGTATTTCTCCAATTGCTCTTCCTGATTTTTTGCTGTTTTTAAGATTTTTTCAGTATTGGCCCAGTTGCTGTTCCTGTGTGACTAGTCCACCTATTTTCTTTTGCTGTTCTTTTTTTTTTTGAGACAGAGTTTTGCTGTTGTTACCCAGGCTGGAGTGCAATGGCACGATCTCGGCTCACTGCAACCTCCGCCTTCTGGGTTCAAGCAATTCTCCTGCCTCAACCTCCCGAGTAGCTGGGACTATAGGCGCGCACCACCATGCCCAGCTAATTTTGTATTTTTAGTAGAGACGGGGTTTCACTCTTTTGCTGTTCTTAAGAGTTTTACTTTGTATTTGTGGTTCTTTAGTTAGACTATGAACTAGGTATGGATTCTTTGCCCTTTTGTTTGTTTGTTTTCTTTTGAGACAGGTTGTGGCTCTGTCACCCAGGCTGGAGTGCAGTGGTGTAATCTTGGCTCACTGAAACCTCTACCTCCCAGTCTCAAGTAATTCTCCCACCTCAGCCTCCTGAGTAGCTCAGACTACAGGCACACACCACCATGCCCAGCTAATTTTTGCATTTATAGTAGAAATAGGGTTTCACCATGTTGGTCAAGCTGGTCTCGAACTCCTGAGCTCAGCTGACCCGCCTGCGTTGGCCTTTCAGAGTGCTGGAATTACAGGCCTGACCCACCACGCCCGAGCTCTCCTACTTTATTTATCCAACATTTGATCCCTGACCATATACAATAATGCAGAGAAAGCGCAGAAGTACAAGATCAAAGCCAGTTATACTGATAGTACATACATATATACATATAGATAGATAGATGGGCAGAAAGGTTGATAGGTAGATAGGAGGGAAGCTAAATACATACAACCAATTTTGGGCATCTGTATGACTACTTTATGTATTCTTAGTACAGTTTAAATTTGATAATAGACCTACCTGAGCTATCACAACTTAGTATGCCTTCTTTTTTTTTTTTTTCTGAGATGGAGTTTTGCTCTTGTTACCCAGGCTGGAGTGCAATGGCGCTATCTCGGCTCACTGCAACCTCCGCCTCCTGGGTTCAGGCAATTCTCCTGCCTCAGCCTCCTGAGTAGCTGGGATTACAGGCATGTACCACCATGCACAACTAATTTTTTGTATTTTTAGTAGAGACGGGGTTTCACCATGTTGACCAGAATGGTCTCGATCTCTTGACCTTGTGATCCACCCGCCTCGGCCTCCCAAAGTGCTGGGATTACAGGCGTGAGCCACTGCACCTGGCCTAGTAAGCCTTCTTAAATACAGCAAATGTCCTTTGCTTGATAGAGGATTTTAAAAAACCTTGACCAACCTTTATGTCCCTTGATTTTTGCATCCAGAACATTTTGGGAAGATAACTATCATGGGTAATGAAGCAAAATTGTGTCACTTATGAATTGTACTAGTCATAGAAGGTTATTATTGTTCTGAGAGTAATGACTAGACACTCAGGAATAATGTGCAGACAAAAGGAGAAGAAAATTAAAAAAAAAAAGCCCTCATCAAGAGCATTATGTATTATTAGATCCAGCTTTTCCTGGGTTTGGTTTGCATGGATGAAATCAACTCAGGGGTTTTCACAGTGAAGTTCATGTTAGGATGCCTGTGTGCCTTCTTAGGTGAGACATGTACATCTTGACTTACTCTCTGAGTCCAGAGAATCTCTTATATAGACTGTGGAAAACACTATCTTTCTTTTTCAGACCCATTTAAATTTTAGTTCACATAAAGACAAAGGGGTATCTGTTTCTTACCTGTGGGTGTTCCTGCCAGATTACAGGTGGTAAAGTAGATTGGGCTTTTGTAGCATCAGCTCTGCACCTTTATCCTTCTCCTGACAACTTCTTTGTATCCCTATCCCCTACAAGCTTGCGTTTACATCCTGGCATTGCCACTTAATAAGATGACTAATCAGTAAGCTGAGCTAAATTTTTTTTTTAAATTTAAATTAAGAATTTTTTTTGAGATGGAGTTTCACTCTTTTTTTGCTCAGTCTGGAGTGCAGTGGGGCTATTTTGGCTCACTGTCACCTCCACCTTCCAGGTTCAAGTAGTTCTGCCTCGGCCTCCCAAGTAGATGGCATTACAGGCATGTGCTGCCACGCCCGGTAATTTTGTGTTTTTAGTAGTCTTAAAGCCATCTTGAGTTAATTTTTGTATAAGGTGTAAGGAAGGAGTCCAGTTTCAGTTTTCTACGTATGGCTAGCCAGTTTTCCCAACATCGTTTGCTGGATAGGGAATCCTTTCCCCGTTGCTTGTGTTTGTCAAGTTTGTGAAAGATCAGATGGTTGTAGTTGTGCGGTGTTATTTCTGAAGACTCCATTTTGTTCCATTGGTCTATGGATCTGCTCTGGTACCAGCACCATGCTGTTTTGGTTTTTGTAGCTTTGTAGTAACCAGCATGATGTAGTCAGGTAGCAATATGCCTCCAGCTTTGTGCTTTTTGCTTAGGATTGTCTTGGCTATATGGGCTTTTTTTTTGGTTCCATATGAATTTTAAAGTAGTTTTTTCAAATTCTGGGAAGAAAGTCAATGTTGGCTTGATGGGGAGAGCATTGAATCTGTAAATTCCTTTGGGTAGTATGGCCTTTTTCAGATATTGATTCTTCCTATCTGTGAGCATGGAATGTTTTTCCATTTGTTTGTGTCCTCTCTTATTTCCTCTAGCAGTGGTTTGTAGTTCTCCTTGAAGAGGTCCTTCACATCCCTTATAAGTTGTATTTCTAGGTATTTTATTCTCTTTGTAGCAATAGTGAATGGGAGTTCACTCATTATTTGGCTCTCTGTTTGGCTCTTATTGGTGTATAGGAATGCTTGTGATTTCTGCACATTGATTTTGCATCCTGAGACTATGCTGAAGTTGCTTATCAGCTTAAGGAGATTTTGGGCTGAGACAATGGAGTTTCTAAATATGCAATCCTATCATCTACAAACAGAGATAATTTGACTTCCTCTCTTCCTATTTGAATACCCTGTATTTCTTTCTCTTACCTGATTACCCTGGCCAGAACTTCCAATACTGTTTTGAATAGGAGTGATATGAGAGGGCATCCTTGTCTTGTGCTGGTTTTCAAAGAGAATGCTTCCAGTTTTTGCCCATTCAGTATGATATTGGCTGTGGGTTTGTCATAAATAGCTCTTATTATTTTGAGATGCGTTCCATCAATATCTAGTTTATTGAGAGTTGTTAGCATGAAGGGATGTTGAATTTTATCGAAGGCCTTTTTGGCCTCTATTGAGATAATCATGTGGTTTTTGTCATTGGTTCTGTTTATGTCGTGGATTACATTTATTGATTTGTGTATATTGAACCAGTCTTGCATCCCAGAGATGAAGCCTACTTGATCCTGGTGGATAAGCTTTTTGATGTGCTACTGGATTTGTTTGCCAGTATTTTATTGAGGATTTTTGCATTGATGTTCATCAGGGATATTGGCCTGAAATTTTCTTTTTTTGTTGTGTCTCTGCCAGGTTTTGGCATCAGGATGATACTGACCTCATAAAATGAGTTAGGGAGGAGTCCCTCTTTTTTTATTGTTTGGAATAGTTTCAGAAGAAATAGTACCAGCTTCTCTTTGTACCTCTGGTAGAATTCGGTTGTGAATCCATCTGGTCCTGGGCCTTTTTTAGTTGTAGGCTATTAATTATCTCCTTAATTTCAGAACTTGTTATTGGTCTATTTATTCAGGGATTCAACTTCTTTCTGGTTTAGTCTTGGGAGGGTGTATGTGTCCAGGAATTTATTCATTTCTTCTAGATTTTCTGGTTTATTTGCATAGAGGTGTTCATAGTATTATCTGATTGTAGTTTGTATTTTTGTGGGGTCAGTAGTAATACCTCCTTTGTCATTTTTTATTGTGTCTATTTGATTCTTCTCTCTTTTATTCTTTATTAGTCTGGCTAGCAGTTTATCTATTTTGTTAATCTTTTCAAAAAAACCAGCCCTGGATTTATTGATTTTTTTGTGTGTGTGTCTGTCTCCTTCAGTTCTACTCTAATCTTAGTTATTTCTTGTTTTTTGCTAGCTTTTGAATTTGTTTGCTTTTGCTTCCCTAGTTCTTTTAATTGTGATGTTAGGTTGTTGATTTTAGATTTTTCTTGCTTTCTCCTGTGGGCATTTTAGTGTTATAAATTTCCCTCTAAAAACTGCTTTAGCTGTGTCCCAGAGATTCTGGTACGTTGTGTCTTTGTTCTCATTGGTTTCAAAGAACTTACTTATTTCTGCCTTAATTTCATTATTTACCCAGTAGTCATTCAGGAGCAGGTTGTTCAGTTTCCATGTAGTTGTGTGGTTTTGAGTGAGTTTCTTAATCCCAAGTTCTAATTAGATTGCCCTGTGGTCTGAGAGACTGTTATGATTTCTGTTCTTCTGCATTTGCTGAATATCCTGAAGAGTGTTTTCCAACCTGTTTTCATTCTCCCTGTCACTTTCAGGTACACCAATTAAACGTAGGTTTGGTCTTTTCACATAGTCCCATATTTCTTGTAGGCTTTGTTCATTCCTTTTCATTCTTTTTTCTCTAATCTTGTCTTCACACTTTATTTCATTAAGTTGATCTGAATCTCTGTTATTTTTTTTCGTCTGATTGATCGATTCGGCTATTGATACTTGTGTATGCTTCATGAAGTTCTCATGCTGTGTTTTTCAGCTCCATCAGGTAATTTATGTTCTCTAAACTGGTTATTCTAGTTAGCTATTTCTCTAACCTTATTTCAGAGTTCTTAGCTTCCTTGCATTGGGTTAGAACATGCTCCTTTAGCTCGGAAGAGTTTGTTATTATCCACATTCTGAAGCCTACTTCTGTCAATTTGTCAAACTCATTCTCTCTCTGGTTTTGTTCCCTTGCTGGCAAAGAGTTGTGAGAAGAGGAGAAGAGGCGTTATAGTTTTTGGAATTTTCAGTCTTTTTGCATTGGTTTTTCCTCATCTTTGTGGATTTATCTACCTTTGGTCCTCGACGTGGGTGACTTTCAGATGGGCTTTCTGTGTGGATCACCTTTTGAAGATGTTGATGCTATTCCTTTCTGTTTGTTAGATTTCCTTCCAGCAGGTCTGCTGGAATTTGCTAGAGGTCCACTCCAGACCCCGCTTGCCTGGGTATCACCAGTGGGGTCTGCAGAACAGCAAAGATTGCTGCCTGTTCCTTCCTCTGGAAGCTTCATCTCAGAGGGGCATCTGCCAGATGCCAGCTGGAGGTCTCCTGTATGAGGTGTCTGTTGACCTCTGCTAGGAGGTGTCTCCCAGTCAGGAGGCACTGGGGTCAGGGACCTACTTGAGGAGGCAGTCTGTCCCTTAGCAGAGCTTAAGCCCTGTGCTGGGATATCTGCCGCTCTCTTCAGAGCTGGAAGGCAGGAACATTTAGTCTGCTGAGGCTGCACGCACAGCTGCCCCTTCCCCCAGGTGCTCTGTCCCAGGGAGATGGGAGTTTGATCTATAAGCCCCTGACTGGGGCTGCTGCCTCTCTTTTAAAGATGCCCTGCCCAGAGAGGAGGAATCTAGAGAGGCAGTCTGGCTACAGCAGCTTTGCCGAGCTGCAGTGGGCTCTGCCCAGTTCGAACTTCTCTGTGGCTTTGTTTATACTGTGAGGGGAAAATTACCTACTCAAGTCTCAGTAATGGTGAATGTGCTTCCCCCAAGCAAGCTCAAGCATCCCAGGTCAACTTCAGACTGCTGTGCTGGCAGTGAGAATTTCAAGCCAGTGGATCTTAGCTTGTTTGGCTCCATGGGGTGGGATCTGCTGAGCTGGACCACTTGGCCTCTTGGCTTCAGCCCCTTTCCAGTGAAGTGAATGGTTCTGTCTTACTGGTGATCCAGGTGCCACTGGGGTAGGAAAAGGAACTCCTGTAGTTAGCTTGGTATCTGCCCAAACGGCTGCCCAGTTTTGTGCTTGAAACTCAGGGCCCTGGTGGTGTAGGCACCGGATTGAATCTCCTGGTCTGTGGGTTGCAGAGACTATGGGAAAAGTGTAGTATCTAGGCCAGAATGCACAGTTCCTTAGAGCACACTCTTTCATGGCTTCCCTTGGCTAGGGGAGGGAGTTCCCCTACCCCTTGGGCTTACCAGGTAAGCTGATGCCCCACCCTGCTTCTGCTCTCCCTCCATGGGCTGCACCCACTGTGTGACCATTCCCAATGAGACGAGCCAGGTACCTCAGTTGGAAATGCAGAAATCATCATCTTTTGCATGATTGCTGGGAGCTGCAGGCTGAAGCTGTTCCTCTTCAGCCACCTTGCCAGCCACCCCCCACCATTTTTTTTTCATGGTATGGTTAAGACAAACCCTCTGAGAAAGAGCAGGGTTATGAATCATATCTCCCAGTATCGTGTGGAAGAAAGGAGATAATGTACATAATGTCCTTAGCTCATGTCTGGGGCATGTAAGTGTTCAGAGAATGCTAGCTGGTAACTATTAGTGTTCCTGTATTTCTCATGTCCTACATTTAAAATTAAGAACAGAGACTATGTATTATATCCTTTATATATTATAGACTCAATATTTTACACATTAATATATTTTTATTCTCACTGTAGTTTTTAATGTTTTCTCTTTTGTCTTGTAGTGATGAAACTACAGAATCTGTTTGTAGATGATTCAGGTCGATATTTGGCTATTCAGTTCCATCTGGAATGTGCATATGTGTTTTTATATTATTATGAGTACAGAAAAGCAAAAGATCAGTTGAATATTGCTAAGGACATCAGCCAATTGCAAATTGATTTGACGGGTAAGACGTTTATTTTTTGTGGATAATTGATTTTATTTTTATGATAAAACCATATACACTGGCAGTTTGAATCGTGTGCTGGTATTTGATTTTCTATATTCTATTTTCTTTACAAAAATAAACGTTAAATCTTTTATTTACAAATTTATAGTTTAGCATACATTTGAAATGATATATTGTCCTCATTCCTAGAGTTTCCCATTTATTGTGCTCATCTAGTTAAATGTGTTAGTAATTGATAGCTGCCAGGCAGTACACAAATACACTTCTGAGCCTTTGGGGATGGGCGCATAGAAGCCTTTCCTGACCAAGTTAGGCCTCTCTGCATTGCCCTTTCTTGTAAATACCCACCTATTGTTTCCATCTTGGTTTTTTGTTTTTTTTCTATGAGATGGAGTCTAGATCTGTCACCCAGGCTGAAAGCCCAGGCTCACTGCAACCTTGGCCTACCAGGTTTGAGTGATGGAGTGATTCTCCTGCCTCAGCCTCTTGAATAGCTGAGATTGCAGGTGCCTGCCACCATACTTGGTTAAATTTTTTTTATTTTTAATTTTAGTAGAGATGGGGTTTCACCATGTTGACCAGGCTAGGTTTGAATTCCTGACCTCAAGTGATCTGCCTGCTTCCCTTCCAAAATGCTAGGATTACGGGCATGAGCCACCTTACCCGGCTGCCTTTTTTTTTTTTGAGGGTGGAGGGTTGGGGGAGGGAGTTTTGCTCTTATTGCCCAGTTTGGTGTGCAGTGGCATGACATTGGCTCACTGAAACCTCAGCCTCCTGGTTTCAAGCGATTCTCCTGCCTCAGCCTCCTGAGGAGATGCCTTCCACCATGCCCAGCTAATTTTTTTGTATTTTTAGTAGAGACGGGGTTTCACCGTGCTGGCCAGGCTAGTCTTGAACTCCTGACCGCAGGTGATCCAACTGCCTTGGCCTCCTAAAGTGTTGGAATCACAGGCCTGAGCCATCATTCCTGGCCCATCTTGGATTTTTTAATGTATATTATTTTGTGCGTGTGATTTTTTTTTTTGATATGGGGTCTTGCTCTCTCTCCCAGGCTGAAGTGGCGTGATCTCAGCTCACTGCAACCTCCGCCTCCTGGGTTCAAGCAATTTTCCTCCTTCAGTCTCCTGAGTAGCTAGGATTATAGGTGTGTATCACCACACCTGGACAATTTTTGTATTTTTAGTAGAGATGAAGTTTCACCGTGTTGGCCAGGCTGGTCTCAAACCCCTGACCTCGTGATCCCCCAACCTCGGCCTCCCAAAGTGCTGGGATTACAGGTGTGAGCCCCTGCACCCGACCATCATTTTGTATTCTTTACAAGCAAAAATTTTTGACTATTTTGTTTACTTGATGTTTCTTCAGTGCCTTAATTGATGTTTCTTCAATGCATTAGAACATTGTCTGGCATATGGTAGGCACTCAATCAATATGTGTTGAACAGATGAATGAACTACAGAATTTCTCCTTAGACCTCTGTGTTTCTTCTGAATACCAGATAGGAAGCATTGCTTTATTTGTATGTATTGCTATATCCCTAATGCCTCACAATATAATTTACATTAAATATTGAGTAAATTAATGGAACTCAGATATCATCAATTGGTCACACCATTTATACCTCTTAAACCTGGGTTGAACATTCCAGGATATGACTACCTATTTTTAGGTGTTGCAATGATTGAACCTGTGCGTCCTCCCTAGGCTAGGCCTAGATTATCTCTAAGGCCTGCTCTGAGCCCCCACATTCTGTGCTTCTTACTGAACTAATTCTATCAGTAAAATCCTTGAGATATATTATGAATAAATGTGATTTTGTGGGCTGGTCTGGGATCTTAGCTACCTTTTGTTACACTGTGTGTGTAGGGGTAAAATTGTTTAATATCCAGCTTATAACCTTTGGAACAATGACCATGTATAAGTCGTCTATATACGAAAATATATGTAATATAACTTGTGAGGTTAGTTTCAGAGGTTATGTTTTTAAATATTTTGATCCTATGAGGCTTTTTTGGGACTATTAAAGTCATAGTATTTAATTGTTGGTATATTTACTAGGTAGTTCTTCATACTTTGTTTTCCAAGTTAGGGGTGAAGAATTTAGAAATAAAAATGTGACGTTCACAAATATGAGAATCAGGTTTTTTTTTTTTCCCCCACTCATCTGTAGCCTTACTATAAAAAGTAAGCTGTGGCAGGCGTGGTGGCTCAGGCCTGTAATCCCAGCATTTTGGGAGGTGGAGGTGGGCAGATCACGAAGTCAGGAGATGGAGACCGAAATACAAAGATTGACTGGGCGTGGTTGTGCGTGCCTGTAATCCCAGCTACTAGGACTCTGAGGCAGGAGAATCACTTGAACCAGGGAGTCAGAGGTTGCACTGAGCTGAGATTGTGCCACTGCACTCCAGCCTGGTGACAGAGCAAGACTCCATCTCCAAAAAAAGAAAAAGAAAAAAAGAGTAAGTTGTGTTGAACAATTTCAGTGGCTATCTTTAGCATAACATATTTAAAAGGTTAATATATAACTTAGAGCCAGCCAAACTTATCACAGGATAAAATCCAGACTTCCTGGACTGGTCTCTGCAATCAAGAGTCTTTGTAATCTCACTCTGTCCAGAGAATGGATGTTGGAACTTTTCCTTCTTTTAAAGTGGTCTGAAACCAGGTATTCTGTAGCAAGTTATTTCAGAGACATAATGAAAAAATTTTGGTCTTACATGAAGTTAGTGTAATAAACTGTTGATTTAGAACCAGAAGACCCTGACTTTAAGCCCTGGTTCTGAGAAGACCTGTGATCGTGAACATGTGACTGTATTCCTTAGGACCTTTGTTTTTGTCATCTGTGAAAAAGAGATAATAATAGTTTTTTTACCTACAACACTCAAGGGGTGTGTGTGTGTGTGTGTGTGTGTGTGTGTGTTTAAGAGTGGTAGTTTGATGCAAAAATTAATATGTGGAATCTAGTGACAGAAATCCTGGGTTTGAGTCCTGGCACCAGAGCTTACTGGCTATCTAATTTTATAAGTCATTTAAAACCTGAGGCTGGGCCTCAGGATTTTCTTATGTGAAATAGAGAAAATACGTTTTAAACTCTAAAGCACTCTGAAAGTATTACTCTTCATAATTGTATAGTAGGTCTGACTGGGAAGTCAGTAGATATAATTTTATTGTTTTTTCAGGTGCTTTGGGAAAAAGAACACGGTTCCAGGAAAACTATGTGGCACAACTGATTCTAGATGTAAGAAGAGAAGGGGATGTCATTTCAAATTGTGAATGCACTCCAGCACCCACTCCTCAGGAACATTTAACCAAGGCAAGTAGGATTATAAGTTATTAAATTCAGTTAACACCTGAGTCTAACAATTTGACTAGGTGAGTACCATAGAAACACTGAGTGGGTTGGGGAGATTCTTCATTTTATCCTTTCTTGAGCCTTTTCAGGGTGGCTGGGGCAGGGAGAACTGGTGTTTAAACCTTTTTTTCCTAACCTGTATCTAGAGATAAATAGTGCTTTTGTTCTATGATTCAATAACTATACTTTAATAATGCAGTTAGTTATGTATTACCCCTCTTGAAGAAATACAAAAGGCAGACTGGGTAGAGACCAATTTTTCTAGCTGCTATCATATTTGTCTCCTTATGCTTGTCTTCTCTGGCTATTTTTGAACATTCAGAGACTTGGAATCTCTTAGGCTTTTTCTAAATATATAAACAGATGATCAGAATTCCTTTTCACCATTTTGTGATCTCCCTTTTGTTGCTCTGTCATTAGTGGGTGGTGGTTGCCTTAGTATCTTTATTTGACATGTCTAATGAATTTTCTTTAGTTTGAATTATGACTCTTGGTCAGTTTACCTAATTATCGTCGACTCCAGCTGCTTCCATGAAGGCCTTTAGTATTTATGCATGTATTTTCTGATCCCAGAAATCCCCAACTACTTTTTTTTTTTTTTTTTTTTTTTTGAGATGGTGTCTCCCTCTGCCACCCAGGCTGGAGTGCAGTGGCCCAATCTCAGCTCACTGCAACCTCATCTCCTGCGTTCAAGCGATTCCCTTGCCTCAGCCTCCTGAATAGCTGGGACTATAGAAGCATGCCATCATGCCTGGCTAATTTTTATATTTTTAGTAGAGACGGGGTTTCACTGCTTTTGCCTAGCTGGTCTTGAACTCCTGACCTCAGTTGATACACTTGCCTCTGCCTTCCAAAGTGCTGAGATAACAGGCGTGAGCCACTATGCCCAGCCTGTCAACTACATTTTTGATTGTCTTTTGGTTGATTTTGCTGTCTTTAAAGCCTATGTGTTACTACTCTTCATTTCAGAGCCTATAAGCAAATTTACCTTGGGTATACTAAACACTAAAATTCTCTTCTGTGCTGAGAATAATGCCAAGGGAAGGGACTAGAGATGGGTAAGAAGTGTGGCAGCAATTGTTAATCCTAGGGAAGGCCCTAGATGAACTATTGCTATTCCTGGGACTGCTCCAAGTACCCTGTTGTTTCCTTTTGTGATAACTTTAGTGAGGAGTAGCTGTTGATTCTAAAAGGAGAATGAAGAAAGGAAGGGAGAGAGGCCAAAACTCAGGGAAAAGACTGTGCAGGGTGCACTCTCTACCACCTGAAGTATATAGAGCCATTGCCTGACCAGTATGTGTACTGCTAGGGTCGATGCTGGTGAGGAAACTGTGCTCTCTCCCTCATTTCCTCCTTATATGTATTAGGCTCTCCTCCTTAAGCTTTTTGATATCACCTAAGCCTCTCTCTAAGCCTTAGATTAGCTGTCATAAGCCGGATTTTTAGGCCATAACACAGCATCTATGGAAAGATATTTAATTGTACAATCCAAGCACTTTATTCAGTAATCTATTATTATTATTATTATTTGAGTCAGAGTCTTACTCTTTTTGCTTAGGTTGGAGTGTAGTGGCACAATCTTGGCCCACTGTAACCTTTGCCTCATAGTTTTAGAGCTATTTACCTGCCTCACCCTCCCAAGTAGCTGGGATTACAGGCATGCACTACCATGCTCAGCCAATTTTTATATTTTTAGTAGAGACAGGGTTTCACTTTGCTGGCCAGTCAGCCTTGAACTCCTGACTTTAAGTGATCTGCCTACCTTGGTCTCTCAAAATGCTGGAATTACAGGCAGGAGCCGCCATGCTTGACCTGTTTGTTGTTTTTTATTTATTATTATTTTTAATTTATTGTTGAGACAGAGTCTCACTCTGTCACCCAGGCTGGAGTGCAGTGGCATGATCTCACTCACTGCAACCTCCGCCTCCCGGATTCAAGTGATTCTTCAGCCTCAGCCTCCCAAGTATCTGGGATCACACTCTAATTTATGTATTTTTTTTAGTAGATATGGAATTTTATCACGTTGGCCAGGCTGGTCTGAAACTCCTGACCTCAAGTGATCTGCCCACATTGACCTCCCAAAGTGCTGGGATTACAGGCGTGAGCCACCATGACCAGTGTGTGTGTTGTTTTTTAATGTGGAGTTCTCCTAGAGAAAATTATCTATCAATGATTGGCTTGGCATGGTCATGTCTGTAATCCCAACACTTTGGGAGGCCGAGGTGTGTAGATCCTTGAGGTCAGGGGTTTGATATTAGTCTGACCAACATGGTAAAACCCTGTCTCTACTCAAAATACAAAATTAGCTATGTGTCGTGGCCTGTGCTTGTAATCCCAGCTACCTGGGAGGCTGAGGGAGGAGAATCGCTTGAACTTGGGAGGTGGAGGTTGCACTCCAGCCTGGGCAACAAGAACAAAACTCCCATTTCTAAAAAAAGTTTAAAAATTATCTACTGGTGATAAATAGGATAGGATGACTGTTATGAGAAATGTATGAAAATGATGTACAATTTAATATAGAATTTAATCTTTTTTTGCTTGCTTATTTTGTTTTTCTTTTTTCCCTTTTTTCTATTCCTTTTTTTTTGTTTTTAAATGGAGGTGAGGTCTCACTATATTGCCCAGGTTTGTTCCAAACTCCTGGGCTCAAGCAGTCCTCTTGGCTTGGCCTCCCAAAGTGCTGGGATTACAGGCATGAGCCACTGCGCCTGGCCTATTTTATTTTATTTAAAAATTTTTACTTATTTATCTATTTAGAGACCAGGTTATGAGACTGGCTAAATTTTGTATTTTTGGTAGAGATGGTGTTTCACCATGTTGCCCAGGCTGGTCTCGAACTTCTAGGCTCAAGCCAGCCATTTGCCTCAGCCTCCCAAATCCAGTTTTAAATCCTGATGCTGTCACGTATGTTGTATGTGATCTTGGATTAGTTTTAGGTATCTGATTCTTTGTTTTTTCATCAATAAATGGGGATAGAAATGCTTATTGTCTATGATTATTGTGAGGATGAATTTGAAAATCGTTTGTCAAATTATCTGCAGAGGGGTTTTTCCGTACTTGGCTCAATCAATGATACTGTTATTCCCTATTACTGTCATTGTTAGTGTATTCTTGAGGTATAGATGGCACATCTTCCATTTCTGCAAGGTAAATTGTTTATAAATATGTGTTTCACAAGAAACAGCCTATTGGCCATATGTAAACAAGGTCAGTTAACTTTATCCTCTCTAGCAATTTATTACATGCCATTCTTTTAAATGAATAAAATTTAATACTTGGTCTAAGGATTTTCTTTGGTATTCCACTAGAATCTTGAGCTCAATGATGACACCGTTCTGAATGAGATAAAGTTAGCAGATTGTGAACAGTTTCAGATGCCCGATCTGTGTGCTGAAGAGCTCGCTATTATCCTTGGAATCTGGTAAGTTCATGACTGACTTGGCTACCTTGAACACATGCATATTGATTCTCTTATCTGTGGAGAATCTTCATTTGAGAAGGTTCAAGAGTTCTGGATGAACAAGTAATTTTGTAGTGCTAGGCCGGGCGTGGTGGCTCACGCCTTAATCCCAGCACTTTGGGAGGCCAAGGCGGGTGGATCACGAGGTCAAGAAATCGAGACCATCCCAGTCAACATGGTGAAACCCCGTCTCTACTAAAAATTGAAAAAATTAGCTGTGCCTGGTGGCGCGTGCCTGTAATCCCAGCTACTCAGGAGGCTGAGGCAGGAGAATTGCCTGAACCCAGGAGACGGAGGTTGCGGTAAGCCGAGATTGCGCCATTGCACTCCAGCCTGGGTAACAAGAGCAAAACTCCGTCTCAAAAAAAAAAAAAAAATTTTGTAGTGCTTATGAAGAAGATTCGAGAGGAAATACTTGGAGAGCCAATTAAAAGGGTTAGAGATTACAAATCTCCTGTGAGTTGGTATATGTATTCTTCTGTTTTCTTTATAAGCACAATTTCTTTGGTTAGTGTTAGCTAAGAATAGATTCTTTTTTTTTTTTGAGACAGAGTCTTGCTCTGTTGCCTAGGCTGGAGTGCAATGGTGCGATCTTGGCTCACTGTATCCTCCACCTCTCAGGTTCAAGTAATTCCCTTGCTAAGCCGCCCGAGTAGCTGGGACTACAGGTGTGCGCCACGATGCCTAGGTAATTTTTGTATTTTTAGTAGAGATGGGGTTTCACCATGTTGGCCAGGATGGTCTCGATCTCTTGACCTCATGATCTGGCCGCCTCGGCCTCCCAAAGTGCTGGGATTACAGGTGTGCACCACTGCACCAGGCCAGAATGGATTCTTAACAAAATATTAAATAAAGATGGGTGAGAATGACTATTTTGAGCTTTGAGGATATTTACATTTCAAAGTATAGGCTGCACTCCAGCCTGGGTGACAGAGAGAAACTGTCTCAAAAAAAAAAAAGAAAGAAAAAGAAAAAAATTTATTGAAAGGTACTTTTAGACTAAATGAATATTCCATTTATCATCAAGACATTTATTAATGTTCAAAATAGAATCCCTCACAAAGCTATAATATTGATACCAGTTAAATTACTAATAGGCAATTTAAGAAAGGAGCATTTAAAAAAATCTTGTTCTTTTAATTCAATAGAACTCACCCTATAGTGTTCACGTCATAGCATTTTACATTGTATGTGCACTGGTAGGTTTTCATTTATATAAAAGTTGAATTCAGTTCTACAGTTCCTTTTTTTTTTCTTCTCTGCACTAGCATACAGTTTCTTTTTATTTGTTTCAGATGGATCACACATAGAGAGTTCTGTTTCTAAATCCAAAGCATTTTTTTCTGTAACATTACCGATTCCAGTGACAGAATTTCTGTTTACTGCATAAAAACTACTTGTTCAATCCGTAACAATGCTTAGTATATTAGTAATATGAATAGCAACCATTTATGAACAATACTGTGTGCTGGGCATTATACCATGTACTTTCACATTAACCCTCATTAATAGTCTAACAACACTTAGGGTTGTTATTTTTCTCAATTCTTCCGGTAGGAAAACAAGGTTCAAATGGCCAAATGACTTGTTCAGAATTACACAGTAGCAGTTAGCATTTGAATCTAAGTTTTATTAACCCCAAATTCTGAGTTCTTCTTTATGTTAAAAAAATATTATTTTGGCAAATTCATAATTTTCATCTCATCAGAAATTAAGCTATGTCAAATAAATGTATTCCCAGGCATTCTGTCAACTGAACTATAGCTATATTGGGGTAAAATTTAGAGTTAAGAGATGACTAAAAACCCAGAAAATGATCGCCTTCAAGTACTTGTTTTTCCCAAAGTAAGATCTTAGTGGAATTTCAATATAAAGGGCAGATAAAAGCACAGAATTGATTTCACAGACAGTTTAAATCTTTTTTGTTTGGTAGAAACCGCTTGGTTATTTTCTGTATCTTCGTGCACCTGATGCAGTTTATAAAGCTTTGGTTTAGAATATTAATGAGTTCATGATTTGCATGAACTAAGTTACTCTGTGGTTTTTAAATAGTGATTTTCTTATGCTGTCTGATTTCTGTCTGATTCCTGTGGTTGCTAACCCCTTCGAAGAGGTGACTTGGACATTGTGTTAGGCTGGGTTGGTTTGGAAAGGAGACTTAGAGAAGTGAATTCTTTTTTTTTCTTTTTTCTTTTTTTTCGAGACAAATTTTCGTTCTTGTTGGCCAGGCTGGAGTGCAGTGGCACAATCTTGGCTCACTGCAACCTCTGACTCCTGGGTTCAAGTGATTCTCTTGCCTCAGCCTCCTGAGTAGTTGGATTACAGGTGCCTGCCACCATGCTCAGCTAATTTTTGTATTTTTAGTAGAGACAGGGTTTCACCATGTTGGCCAAGCTGGGCTCAAACTCCTGACCTCAGGTGATTGAACCGCTTTGGCCTCCCGAAGTGCTGGGATTACAGACGTGAGCCACCTGTCTAGCCTGAGGAAGTGAATTCTTATGGATCGCAGATTGGCACAACAGTGGGGTTAGATTCAGGTTCCTTCCCTAGACTCTTGCTGTTCACTGGCCTCCTGCTTGAGTTGGATTTTTACCTGAAGACCAAATGCTGGAACTTGTCCCACTTCTCTTATACCTCATTCTACCTGACTGCTTGTATGCATTCATGTGTGTGTGTCTTGTATGTGTTTTAAATAAAATTGTTTCATACTTCTTTCCTCCTCCATTCATTGATTTTTTTTCTTTTCCAACAATAAAAATCGGTTCATTTAAAAATTATTACATAAACATTTTATGGTCATTATAAAATCCTTAAATTCTATTGAAAATTGTAAGGACATGTTACTATTTTATAAGGCAGTGTTTTCTTTTTATTCTTAATATATGGAATATTTATATACATTAAAAAATTTGTTAATATGTAGAATATTTAGAATTATATTCCATATACATTATATGTCCATATATATTCTGTATAATTATATGTGGAATATTTACTATATTCCATATATTAAAAATACTATTCCATATGCAGTATACAAGAGAATGTATATAATAGATAAATATAAGTTATGTAGTATAATAATAAAATGAACCCTGGTGAATACACCACCCAATTTAAGAACTAGAAGATGGGCCGGGCGCGGTGGCTCACGCCTGCAATCCCAGCACTTTGGGAGGCCGAGGCGGGTGGATCACGAGGTCAAGAGATCGAGACCATCCTGGTCAATATGGTGAAACCCTGTCTCTACTACATAAAATTAGCTGGGCATGGTGGCGCATGCCGGTAGTCCCAGCTACTCAGGAGGCTGAGGCGAGAGAATTGCCTGAACCCAGGAGGTGGAGGTTGCAGTGAGCAACCATCGCGCCATTGCACTCCAGCCTGGGTAACAAGAGCGAAACTCTGTCTCAAAAAAAGAAAACTAGAAGATGACAAATAACATTAGCCCAGCCTGTGTGCTTCCTCTGCATATCATCCTCCTGCCTCTCCTCAAAAGATAACTGTTATCCTGAGTCTCATGTTTGTCATTTTCTTGCCTTTTAAAAAATTTTTTAATTGCATGTTTTGTATGCTTATAAGTCAGTTGCTTCAATTTGCTTGTTTTTGAACTTTAGAAGAGTGATATCTTATAATAAATATATATTCCTCTGTGATTTGCTTGTTTTCTCTCATTATTGTATTCCTGTGATTCATGTTGTTATACATAGCTGCAATTTACTTTGTAGTATTAGCATTCTGTTGGATGAATATACCACAGTTTGTCATTTTCCTTTTGGACATTTGGATTGTTTCCAGATTTTTTCTATTATACACAATATTACTATGGCTGTTTATTTATCTCATTCTTGATATATCTGTTCAAGAATTCCTCTGGGCTCTATATCTCGGGTGGAAGTACTGAGTTGAGAATATATCAGTGTTCCAAAAGATAGTGCAAAATTGTTTTCTAAAATGAATACCAGTTATATAATTGATCCTGGATCAGCAGGATCTAAGAATGTCTAATTGTTCTGCCTCCTTTACAGCTGTTATACAGATATTTTCATTTTTGGCATGAGTTTAATAAAAAGCTTGGTGTCATAATAATTCTTTTAATTTTCTTTGTAAGTGATACATATAGAATTTCTTTTTGCCTAGGAGGATATATTATGTTGGCTGCACAGTGGCACATGCCTGTAATCCCAACACTTTGGGAGGCTGAGTCAGGCAATCACTTGAGCCCAGGAGTTCAAGACCAGCCTGGGCAACATAGTGAAACTCCATCTCTACAAAAAATACAAAAATTAGCTGGGAATGGTGGCATACACCTGTAGTCCCAGTTACTCAGGAGGCTGAGCTGGGAGGATTCCTTACTTAGGAGGTGGAGGTTGCAATGAGTCAAGACAGTGCCACTGCACTCCAGCCTGGGTGACAGAGTGAGCTCTGTCTAAAAAAAAAAAAAAAAGAAAAACAAAGATAAATTATGTTGACATTTAGTACACCAACCACATTTTATTTGTCAGCATTTTACTTTATTTTATTTTATTTTTTGACAGAGTTTAGCTCTTGATGCCCAGACTGGAGTTCAATGGTATGATCTGGGTTCACTGCAACCTCTGCCTCCCAGGTTAAAGCGATTCTCCTGCCTCAGCCTCCAAAGTAGCTGGGATCACAGGCATATGCCACCACACCCAATTAATTTTCTTGTATTTTTAGTAGACACACGGTTTCTCCATGTTGGTCAGGCTGATCTTGAACTCCTGACCTCAGGTGATCTGCCCGCCTTGGCCTCCCAAAGTGCTGGAATTACAGGTGTGAGCCACCGCACCCGGCCCAGCATTTTATTTTTGTACTTATCTTTGACTAACTCTACATCTGTATATAATACCATAATTAAATATCTGCTCTCAAATATGTAAAATATAGCAGTTTACTTTGCTATTTAAAAATTATATTTCATTAGCTACAACATACATCTTATAACTAACTTTCCTTTTTTCTTAATTTAAAGCACGAATTGTCATAAGAATAACCCAGTACATAAATTAACTGAAGAGGAGCTTCTGGCATTTACATCAGTGAGTTATGACTTACTCTCTTACGTTTCATTTTTTTCCTTGTAAATTATTTCCTCTGATATGGTCTTGCCTTAGGCTGCTTATGTTGAAACGCTGCCACCTAAGGAAATAAAGGGGAGAAAAATCTTTGCAGTTTAGTTTCTAAGTCACATGTATCTTGCTGCTGATTTAAGAGTCTACAACTCTTATGCCTAAAACTGAGGGCTATGCCTACATGTGGTCATCGTGAAAAAGAGAGCTGGGAGCAGGACCAGGAGACCTTGGGTTAGAGAGGTGTCAAGAGCATGGTGTGCTCATCAGTATTCAACAGTATAGAGCAGTCAGGAAAGAAATGTGGACAGAGAAGAGACCATTGGAGTGGACAATGAGGAGTGCATTGCTTACTTCTAGGACAGTTTCAGTGGACTATCTGGACAGTTACCCCATTACAGAGAATTCAGGAGGACTATGGTGTAAGGAAATAAAGTTAATAGATAGAGACCACAGTTGGAGAAGAATGGCAGTGAAAAGGAAAGATGAAGTAATAGATATTTGAGGATTTTAGATCAAGAAGGGCTTTTAAGAAGAGAAAAGTCACAGACGAAGGGGTTAGTCAGTACTTTGGCTTTATGGATAAAGGAAGATACATATGTTCTTTAATGAATATAAGTTGCTTAAGATACATCATTTTTTCAAAGGCATTTTTATTATCTCAGTTGGGAATCCAGTTAGAATTCTGATGTCTTCTTCCTTTGTTATTTTTCAGATAAGGCAAAAGAAAATACTTTTACTGGGTAGAAAGAAAATCTAGATTGTGGCTGGGTGAGGTGGCTCATGCCTATAATCCCAGCACTTTGGGAGGCCAAGGTGGGTAAATCACTTGAGGTCAGGAGTTTGGACCAGCCTGGCCAACATGGCGAAACCCTGTCTTTACCAAAAATACAAAAATTAGCTGGGTGTGGTGGCATGCGCCTGTAACCTCAGCTACTCTGGAGGCTGAGAAGAACTGCCTCAACCCGGAAGGTGAATGTTGCAGTGAGCCGCCACTGCACTTCAGCCTGGGTGACAGAGAGCGAGACTCCACCTCAAAAACAAATAAAACAGCTAGCTTATTTTGTACTGTAGCATGATTTTTTCACATTGCTATTTCCTACACACCCTCTTGGAACTGGTTAGGTGTTAGTCGTTTGAGTCCTCTGGTTGTGTGTTTTATTCTCCCACTTCAGTATTCTCAGAAATCTTTGGTGTGTATCAGCATATTATGAGTGTTTTAGATAACTGTGGAAACGCTCCTCATTATTCATTGCATGTGCTATAAAGGAATTGACAAAGTGTTAAACATTTTAAAGGGCATATAAAAGCATGGACTTTTCATTTATTCATTTAGCTAATATATATCTATTAAATAATGTATATGGGCATTGTACCAGTCATTGGGGGATATAGCAGTAAACAAAGCCTTGGGTTAAACTTCTGGAGTTTACATCAAATACGAATAGACAAAGAGAGAACCAGCTATTTCACAGAAGTGCTGAGGAGAAATATAAAGCAGGTTAAGAAACTAAGAATTGGGTGGGCGCAGCTGTTTTAGACGAGGTGGTCAGCGAAGGTCTCAGTGGAAAGATGACATTGAACATAGATCTGTGTGAAACAAGGGATAGGGGAAAGGGAGGGAAGGTCTGGAATGTCTGTGAGCTTGAGTCAGGGTAGGGACTGCATGGGGACAAGTGTCTACTAGGTCATAAATGGTGACCTGGATGCTTGGGTTTCTCTGATGATGGAAGTAAACAGGATGTGGCATATGACAGGAAGTGTTCCTGGTGGCCAGTAGAAACAGTTTCTTGGGATTGGTCTCATAAACAGTTTATTGCAGCATATATATTAACACAGTTATCCTGAAAAGACACTAACACACTCTTTTTACATTCAAAGTTAAGTTTTTGGCATTTCCTGTGTGTGTGTGTTGAGGGGGGTCCTTTCTTTAAAACTTTGCCTTTCTTTAACCTAGTTTCATTCCTTTGTATTGTGAGGTACCTGTGAAGTAATTAATCTAGTAACTTCTGATGGTGGGTAAGTCGTCACTCCTAGCTTGCAATGAAGGTCATAAATTCAGGTTTTATACTTTTCCCCTCAGGGCTTTATACTGTGTAATTTTTCTGCTGTCCTCCCACCTCTTCCAAGTCAGACCTGTCCAGAGGATTGCTCTCTCTTTGGAGGAAAGCTGTTTGACTACAGTGACTCACAGCGCTAGGCCTAACTATTTTTCTAAAGAGATGGATTAATCCCAAGTACATCTTTAATTGAAGAGAAGTAGGGCAAGAAACTTGTATGTGAGGAGGGATTTTAAGAGCCCCACACATACTTTGGGCTTTGCACTATCCCCCCTCCGACCTTTTTTAAATCCCAAATGAAACATACAAAATATACCAGAAAAACCTGTCAGCCCTTGTCAACTCTTCCTTTCCTCTATCAGTCCTTCCTCCTGTCCCTTCTTTTTGCCTGATACCAAGTAGAAAAGATGAATTAAAAATGGTCCCTGGTTTCAATGAAGGAAGAAACTTTATTTAAATCTATTTAACTCCAAAAGAGTACAAAAAGCCCCTGATAATAGTTTGACAATTTTTTGAATTTGCATTGGTGTGCAAATGATACTCATTCAAGTAAAAATCATACTCTGAATACCCATACAACCATTCTGTTTTTCACTTTCAGTACAGTAGTCTGTAAATTACATAAGATGTTCAGCAGTTTTTTATAAAATAGGCTCCGTGTTAGATGATGTTGTCCAACTGTAGGCTAACGTAAGTGTTCTGAATACATTTAAGGCAGGCTAGGTTAAGCTATGATGTTTGGTAGGACAGGTGTTATTAAATGCGTTTTGACTTAGGACATTTCCAACTCATGATGGATTTATCAGAATGTAACTCCATCATAAGTTGAGGAGCATTTGTAGTTGAAACAAGAGGGACTACTTTTAGTTGCTACCCCACTCCTGAACTCTTTTGTTTGTGCCTCTCTTTTTGCAAGGTTCATATTTTTGCTTATATTATAATTATTTACATATATATGTCTTTTCCTTACAAGACTATAAACTCTGAGCTCTGTTCTTTTCTATGCTGTCTTCAAGGCCTGTGACAGTGCTTCAGTGCTTTACTTACAGTTGCTGCCAATAAATGCATGTAGAATGAGAAAATGAATGAAATATATGTCCTTCACCCTGGAATAGGATTGCTTTCTATTCAAGAGCTGCATCACTTCACTTAGTTCCATAATTTAGGTAGTACTACATGATATTAGGAATAACCATCTGTTTCATCTTTCTCTTCTGTAAAATGGGGGAAAGAGTAAAATTCCCCTATCCCAACACAGAAGACTTTATTTGTGGATCATATTGCAGAACATCTGTGAAAGTACTCCAGAGTAGGTAGAGGCTGGTACACTCATAGCATTGAGTGACGCTCATTTGTAGTAGAGAATTCCTATTTTCAAGCAGGCTAAATAGATAAGACCTGCTTGGAGTTGGCCATAGATGTTGAAGAGAAGGGAAGAGAGAGGAAAGAAACAACATAGGTTTTCTTGCTGGGCAACGCTTTCCCTGCTCTGGCAGCTGCTTGGTGGCCTGGGAATAGTGTTGTGAACTGTTGAGGCTACAAGATGTCTTTTTCTGTTGATAGAAGAGCAAGTATAATAGAAGTCTTTTTTTTGAAATGGAGTTTTGCTGGAGTGCAATGGCATGATCTCAACTCACTGCAACCTTCATCTCCTGGGTTCAAGCAATTCTGCCTCAGCCCCTCAAGTAGCTGGGACTACAGGCATGGGCCACCACACTTGGCTAATTTTTGTATTTTTAGTAAAGATGGGGTTTCAACATATCGGCCAGGCTGATCTTGACCTCTTGAGCTCAGGTGATTCTCCCACCTCCCAAAGTGCTTGGATTACAGGCATGAACCACTGCGTCCAGCCAATAGAAGTCTTAATACTCCTGCCAGAAGCTTGCAAGTACTTGCAGAGATAGGGACAGTGGTTGTTTGGTGTTTGGTAAATATTTGTTGAATAAGCAAATATTCAGGCTCTTGTTCCTGAATTTTGTTCAGTTTTGGTGAACTGTCCCAAAGTTTACTAGAATGATGGTGAAATCCCTTTTTTGGAGAAATTTTTGCCAGTGTTTTCATTTTGGTGCAGTATGTTGAAATATATATGAAAAATGCTGGGAAAATGTTTTAAATCAGCAAAGTCAAAAACTTGTCCTAGGAGGAATAGCTTTACTTGTTTAAGATTGCTGTTAGGTAGTACAGTCTGAGATATTATGTCTGCATGTTTCAGGAAAGCTGAGTCATAGTAAAAATACCCCATATTGTTTTAGAGAGCCATTTATGTTGTATCGGGTTAATAACTTAAAATTAGCTGTGTTATCTACGTTATTTCCCTTCAGATGAGCCAAGTCAGTGACATTCAGTAATGTTTTTAATTTCCTTTCATTGTTGAAAATGGGAACAATTTAGTTAATTCATACAGGTGTTTTAGTTTTCCTTGGCAAAAGGTTTGTTTAGGTTGGGCGTGGTGGCTCATGGCTGTAATCCCAGCACTTTGGGAGGTCTCGAACCAGCCTGACCAACATGGTGAAACCCCATCTCTACTAAAAACACAAAAATTAGCCAAGCGTGGTGGCACATGCCTGTAATTCCAGCTACTCATGAGGCTGAGGCAAGAGAATAGCTTGAACTGGGGAGATGGAGGTTGCAGTGAGCCGAGTTTGAGCCAGTGCACTCCAGCCTGGGTGACAGAGTGAGACTTTGAATTGGGCCAGGGGGTGGTGGGGGAAGGTTTGTTTAACTGTGAATTGATGCTGGCATCTTGCTTTCTGACTCTGCCTGAAGCCCCAAGGTCTCTGTAAATGAAAGAAGGAAAAAGATCTTTGGAAGTTACACATTTTATTTTATGTATTTTCTTTTTTCTGCTATTGACTTTAAAGCTATTTAATAAATACTTATTTATGAACATAACATAGTTTGCTAATCTGTTTTACAGATTAAAAGAATTACCTATTTTTCTTCTAGTGAATACTCATTTCTTAATTGTAATTTATTAAGATAGGCAATATAACTGTTAGTGGTTGTACTTCTGATAGTTTGTTACTAGAGTTACTTACTTCAGAATTACCTCACAGTATAGAGGAACAAGCACAGTGAGGTTTAAGCAAAATAAAACAAAACCATACTTACACATGTCATAGTCAACCAGGTGAAAATAAAACATAAAGACAATGTCTTGACAGCAACCAAAAAAAAAAAACCCACATTAAATAAGGAAGAACAGTAACTGTAAATACCTTCACTTTCTCATTGGAAACTAATTTCTCTGCTCTCTCCTTTCTGCTTTTTTTTTTTTTTTGAGACAGAGTCTCGCTCTGTGCCCCAGGGTGGAGTGTGGTGGCACAATCTTGACTCACTGCAACCTCTGCCTCCCGGTTCAAGTGATTCTCCTGCCTCAGCCTCCCTAGTAGCTGGGATTACAGGCACATACCAGCACTCCCAGCTAATTTTTGTATTTTTAGTAGTGTCAGGGTTTCACCATGTTGGCCAGGCTGGTCTCAAACTCCTGACCTCAGGTGATCTGTACTTCTTGGCCTCCCCAAGTGCTGGGATTACAGGTATGAGCCACTGTGCCCAGCCTGCCTTTTCCTTAAGTTCTCTTCCAAATTAGAAATATTCTGGGGCCCGATGGCTTTTTTTTTTCCTCTATAGTTAGCTGTGTCTTGAGGTTAATGCTTACTAGAATTTCCCGTCCAGCCAACTGTTACTGGACTTGAATTCCCATTGTTAACAACTGTAAAACTGGATAAAATATATGAAACAGTAATTTATTAAAAAGGCTAATATGTCATGACCAAATAGTATTTACCCCAGGAATACAAAATTGGCTTAATATGAAACAGCACAATTCACCTTATTAATAGAGCAAAAGGGAAAAACCAAATAATTATCTTAATAGTAACAGAAAAGCCTTTGACAAAATTCAACACCTGTTCATTATAAAAACTCTCAGTAAACTAGTAATAGAAGAGAATATCAACCTGATGAAGCGCATCACGCTAAAGTTATTGGTGAAAAGTAGTCTTTCCTCCCTAAGTTCAGAAAAAAAGGGAGGATTGTGTGCTTTCCTCACTTCTCTTCTCATTGAATTAGAAATCCCAGTAGTGCTATAGATTAAAAGAAGATATGAAGAAATAAAAGGTATACCAGTTGGAAATTAGAATATAAACTACCTTTATGCATAGGTGACATGTTTATATTACAGAAAAACTTAAGAATGAACATGAAAGCTACTAGAACTAACAAGTAAGTTCTTAGAATACAAGGTCAACATAAAAAACTCAATTACACTTATATTAACTAGCAGTGAATAATTGGGAAAATAATTTTAAAATCATTTGCAATAGTTTTAAATAAATCAAATATTAACAAATAATTACAACTAAAGTGCAAGACCTCTGTGCTGAAAATGACAAAGAATATTGAGAGAAATGAAAAATTATCTAAATAAATGGATTTACCACATTCATGGATTGGAAGGCTCGATATGTTGAATTCACAATTCTTGTAAAATTGAGCTTCAAATTAAATCCATAGAAGTCAGAATCCCAGTAGGCATTTTTTTTCTTTGCAGAAATTGACATACTGATTCTAAAATTCATTTGAAGGACTTCTGCTTCTGTAGTGGTTCCTTTTTTTTTTTGAGACATAGTCTCACTCTGTTGCCCATGGCACAATCTCAGTTTACTGCAACGTCTGTCTCCTGGGCTCAAGTGATTCTGCTTCAGCCTCTGAGCAGCTGGGACTACAGGTGCACACCACCATGCCTGGCTAATTTTTTTGTATTTTTGGTAGAGACGGAGTTTCACCATACTACTCAGGGTGGTCTTGAACTCCTGGGCTCAAGTGATCTGCCCGCCTTGGCCTCCCAAAGGCATGAGCCACCACGCCTGGCTGCTTCTATAGTGGTTCTGATTGGAAACTACCCTTCTGCAGAAAAAAATGACCAACTGTGGGCAAAATAAAACAACAAAAAACCCAACTACCTTCTGATACTGGGAATGATCAAAGGCAGAAAGATTCTGGAGATGACTTTTTTTGCTAGGAAGAAGGGAATGACATTGGGTAATTTTATTTTCAGATTTCTTTTTTGTGTATGAGAGATGGAGTCTCACTCTGTCGCTCAGGCTGAAGTGCAATGGCACAATCTTGGCTCAGTGCAACTTCTGCCTTCTGGATTCAAGTGATTCCTGTGCCTCAACCTCCTAAGTAGCTGGGATTACAGGCAAGCACCACCACACCTGGCTTGTTTTCCTATTTTTAGTAGAGATGGTGTTTCACCATGTTGGCCAGGCTGATCTCAAACTCCTGACCTCAAAATGATCTGCCTGCCTCGGCCTCAAGTGATGGAATTACAGGTGTGAACCACCACGCCCTGCCTTGTTTTCATATTTCCATCCTGTGACTAGATCTCAGTGTGTTACATGCACTGTGTCACCTAGTGACATTGGAATATTTTCTTATTTTCATGATTCTATCCTGTGACTAGAGCCCAGTTTGTTACATGCAGGGTAATTAAAACTTGCATAGCAGTTAAGCTGTCTTTGTGAGTATATTAGGGTTACTGTGGCTGCTGGAGTGTGAGGGAGGGCATCTCATAAAGGAGAGAGTAATGGACAAGGACTCTTACATTCTGCATATAAACATTGTCCTGGCTCTCCCTTAAGCCATGCAAATATGTGTAGGGCATACTCTAAACAACTCAGCTAAGGAAAAACAAAGGCAGATGAGATTTGAGCAGTTACCCAGAAGACTATGTGTGCAGGTTCAGTCAAACCAAATTTTATGGGGTTTTTTGTTTTGTTTTGAGACAGGGTCTCTCTCTCTTACTGCAGCTGGAGTGCAGGGGCATGATCATACTCACTGCAGCCTTGAATTTCTGGGTTGAAGTGATTCTCCTGTCTCAGCTTCCCAAGTAGTTGGGACTACAGGCATGTACCATCACAGTCTGGCTAGTTTGTAGAGACAGGGTTTTGAAATGTTGCTGGTCTTGAACTCGTGGGCTTGAGTGATCCTTCCATTTTAGCCTCCTGAGTAACTGGGACTACAGGCATTTGACACCATGTCTGGCTATGTGTGGTTTTAAAGAGGCTAATACTTTAGAACAATATAATTAAATTCAGTTTGTAGACCTAACATTCACAATTTATAGGATACCCTCTAGAGTTGCTCAACAAATAACGAATGAAGAAAATGTGCACTATTCACAAGAGAAAAGAGTGTATGGAGTCTGATGTTAAGATGACCTGGATGTTGGAATTAGCAGACAATTTTTTAAAAAAGCTTAGTGGTATAACAGAAAACTATGCTTAGTGGTATAAAGGAAAAATGCTTGTAATAGTCAAAAATAAAGTAATTTGTAGAGAAAAAGAACACATTATACAAGGGAAAGACCACTGCAAATGCCTTTAACTTCCCATCCAAAACTATGAAGGGCAGAGGCAGTGGGACATCTTTTTTTTGAGACGGAGTCCCCTTCTGTTGCCTAGGCTGGATTGCTGTGGTGAGATCTCAGCTCACTGCAACCCCCACCTCCCAGGTTCAAGCAATTCTCCTGCCTCAGCCTCCTGAGTAGCTGGGACTACAGGCACATGCCACCACACCTGACTAATTTTTTTTGTATTTTTAGTAGAGATAGAGTTTCACCATGTTAGCCAGGATGGTCCCGATCTCCTGACCTTGTGATCCACTTGCCTCGGCCTCCCGAGGCAAGTGCTGGGATTACAGGCGTGATCCGCCGTGTGCTCAGCCTAATTTTCCACTATTATAGACTGTGGGAAATTAAAGATATTGTTATTCTAGAGCAACCACTTAAAAATGCAAAGGCATCTGGCTAAAAATCCAGTAAGAAGTCAAAGTGGCAACCTAAAATATATTCAGATTATCCAAAAAGAAGGCAGTAAAAGCAGCATAATGGAACAACAACAAAAAAGGATAAAATGGTATATCTAAACCCAGCCATATCAGTAATTATATTAAATGCTTATGGATAAATACTCCAAATAAAAGTCAAACGTTGATAATGGAATTAAAAAGCAAGACACAACTAAATGCTTCCGAGCAGAGATGTACTTTAAATGTAAAGACTCAGATGGGTTGACAATAAATGGATGGAAACTATTATCCCTTGGAAACACTAAATATAAAAAGGCTAGATTTGGAAATAACCCAAATAAAGTAAAGTAAAATAGTTTTTTTTTTTTTTTTTTTTTTTTTTTTTTTTTTTTTAAAGACAGGGTTTCACCATGTTGGCCAGGCTGGTCTTGAACTCCTGACCTCAGGTGATCTGCCTGCCTCGGCCTCCCAAAGTGCTGAGATTACAGGCATGAGCCTCAATCTGGGATTTACATGCCCAGCCTCAAGTAAAATAGGTTTCATTACAAAGAATATTTCCAGAGACAGGGAGGACCACTTTATAATAAAAGGAATATTTAAAAAAATATAATAAAAGGAATATTTACCAGGAAGACATGATCATTATAAATGTGTATGTATCTAATAATGGCTACACAGTATATGAAACAAAAATGAACAGAACTAAATTGAAAAATAGGCAGTGTCACAATCATGGTTGAGTATTTTAACACCTGTCAGCAATTGTTAGAACAGCTTGGCAAACAGCAAGTAAGTAAATAGATAAATTGGATAAACATTATCAGCCATTTTGACTTAATTGATGTTTGTGGAGTACACTTGAAATACATGGTCTTTTCAAATGCATATGGTGAGTGCAGCAAGACCATATATTGAGACATAAAAATCTCCATAAATGAAAGAACGAATGTATAAATTAAGAAGTTGATGACATATAGTACCTAGTTTTTTCCACAATTGAATTAAATGACATAAGTTACTATTGGATATCTAGAAAAACCCCAGATGTTTGTAAACCAAACAATTAAACAGCATATTTTATCTGTGGACCAAAGAAGAAAACACAGAAGAAATTTATATGTGAAAGTCAGTCGTGAAGTTAAATCATTGATCCCAATGTCACAGAATTTTTCTCCTATGTTTTCTTCAAGCAAAATTGTTGTAACATTGGGTAGTGAAGAAATTTTAGCTAGGACACTAAGTGCATGAACCATAAAAGAAAAAGAGTGGTAAATTGGACTTTATTAACATTAGAACCTTCTGCTCTTTGAAAACATTAAGAAAATGAAACACCAGCCATAGACTAGGAGAAAATATTTATACTGCACATATCTCACAAAAGACTTTTACTTAGGATAAAGACCCCTTTCAGCTCAATAATAATAGGAGAAAACAACCAATTAAATATGGACAAAATATTTGAACAGACACTTGAACAAAGATATATACGTGGCCAAGAAGTGCTTGAAAGATGTGTGATATCATTAGTCATCAGAGAAATGCAAATTAAAACCACAACAAGATACCACCATACATTACTGAAAAGACTTACATAACACCGTGTAGGGTAGTTGGAGCTCCCATACAATGCTGGTGGTGATGTAAAATGGCACAACCACTTTGGAACACAGGTTGGCATTTTCTCATAAAATTAATCATCAATTACATCTCTAGGTATTTAGCTATGAGAAATCAAAGTGTATGTCCTCACAAAGAGTTGTACACAAATACTCATGGCTATTTTATCCATAATAGCTTAAAACTGGAAATAACCCAAATGTCCATTAACGAATGATAAACTGCTGTGTATCCCTCTGATTAAATAATACTCAACATTAAAAACAAAAAAACAAAAAAAAATTAAAAACAACAAAAAAAGAAATAACACTCAACAACAAAAAGTTATGAAATACAGATAAATGCAACAGCATGGATGAATTTCAGACACATTATTATAAGTTAGAGAAGCCAAGCTATTTCCTGGGCGGTGGCTCTCGCCTGTAATCCCAGCACTTTGGGAGGCTGAGGTGGGAGGATCACAAGGTCATGAGTTTGAGACCAGCCTGGCCAATATGGTGAAACCCTGTCTCTACTAAAAAATACAGAAATTAAGGACGGTCGCGGTGGCTTACGCCTGTAATCCTTGCACTTTGGGAGGCCGAGGTGGGTGGATCACCTGAGGTCAGGAGTTCAAGACCAGCCTGGCCATCATGGTGAAACCCCATCTTTAAAAAAAAAAATACAAAAATTAGCCAGGCATGGTGGCATGTGCCTGTAGTCCCAGCTACTTGGGAGTCTGAGGCAGGAAAATTACTTGAACCCGGGAGGCAGAGTTGCAGTGACCCGAGATTGCGCCACTGCACTCCAGCTTGGGTGACAGAGTTCACTCTGCCTCAAAAAAAAAAAAAAAAAAAAGGTATGATTTTATTTAATGGAAATTCTAGAATAGCAAAACTACATTGTAATGACAGAAGGTAGATCACAGATTGATTACAAAATGTTGCAAGGGAGCATTTTAGGATGATGGCAAATTTGATTTAATAGTGGTTATATAGGTATATACATTTGTCAAAACAGGTCACAATACTGAATATGGATTTTATTTGTCTGACATATACTTCACTAAAGGGAAGGATGCACATGTGTTATTTAGAGCTATACTATTAAGATTATTAATACAGATTTGGGTTTCAATATTGATTATACTATGCCACCGTTTTCAGAAGTACAATCCACAAACTAGTCAACTTACCTAATTATTAAGTGGAAAAAATGTAGGAGAACAGATTCCCAGTAGGAAATTGCTTAATGTTTACTGAGAACCAAATTGCTTAGTGTTGGCTGGGAGACTCCCACCCAGGCGGGCGGAAGGTATTACAAGGCAGTGAGAGGCAGACCCAGATGGCCAACAGAGTGGATTTATGCTGGGGAACCAACAGCCTGAGAGCCTCTGGGGCTTGCTGCTCTCCAGGACTGAAGGCCCTGAGCAGAGATTCGTCCACATATTTATTTGCTCTTTAACAGGTGATTCTTATTAATACACAGATGTTTTACATATGCACATAACTCAGGAATCTACCAAAGTAGGCAGCTGTAACCTGCCTACCACTAGTTACAAACTACAAGGTATCCTCCACAAAGGAGCCATGGGGGCAGGGTAAACTTAATGTTTCTCAATAAGTGTTCATACTCGTTATGAGGTTTGCTACTTTCTTGAGGCAAAATCAAGCTAGTTTTCCCCAAATATGTTTGAAAACCTGCATGCAAAAGAAACCTCAAATTTAATGGGAGGAATACACTGTTTAGAGCTTGAATTGGGGGCACTTTTGACCCTTTGCATTTAACACATATTATTGATACTGAAAAAATATTTGTTGAATTTTTTCCCCTTTGTGATTGAGAGTCAACAAAAACAACAAATAGAAAGATAGCTAGGATGAATATAAAATCTTAAGATTTCTTAACACATGACACTTGTATATAGAATAGCATGGGTAATTGAAATAAAGTGAAGTATTAATATATGATTTCAAGCAACTCGTGTTAATCAATATAAAAGTAGCTAATTAGTAGAAATTAAGTCTGTAAATGCTGTTTTAAGTAGAATCTATATCTGGTGTGGAAAGTAAACTATTGGTCGTGTGGCAAAATGTTAAAATTTGGGGAATTTCGGTGAAGGATATACAGTAAGCCCTCACTTAAGGTCATCATGAGTAGGTTTTTGGAACGTGACTTGAATTGAGACAGTGTACAGCGGGTCTTCGAGTAACATTGCTTGCTTTAGTGATCATGAGGAAAAAAACATGGTTTTGTTATAGAACATTTGGCTTAAAGTCTCCTGACTGCAGAAGGTTTTTCTTTTTTGAGGAAGCCAAGTGACCAACAGATTGATCTCTGCTGTCTTTGCTGTATGAAAATTTGCATAGCAGAGAGAGTTTAAAAGCTTAATGACAGAAGATCCAGACACTTAAAAGTTGTCAAGCATGCTACTAGATATTGTGGAAAAAACAAAGGCATAAAGCATGGGACTTGCCTTCATGGAATTTTTAATTTAACCCAGATCAGATAAATTTATGAAACTGTGCTTAGCAATACTAGACAGTTTAAACTACAAATCGGTAGCACAGATAAAGATACCCCTAGTTGCTTAGAAAGGAAGAAAATATTCAGGACTGAGCAGTCAAAGAAGGGCGGACTTGAGTTACTTTGTTCACTACGTGAGGACTTGAGTAGTAGCTGAACAACAGATAATGTTTAGACGGAGTGATATAGCATAAGCAAAGGCAAGGATGTGGGAGAATGTAAGTTGTATGTGGGTCCATTTGTTTAGATAAGACTTAGGGAAAATAGATTTGAGAAAATTTTTAAATGACCTACCAAGCAGGGATAATGGATTTGCGCTGCTGTTCCACTTCTACTGGGAACTATTTATAGATTAAACTTGGAATTTTAAACTTATTGTCATTTGGTACTGATTTCAGAAATGAATGCTCTTTTAAGTAGATCATTAAGAAGCAGGGATAGTTCTTCTTTTTATAGTATTCCTTTGTTCCTTGCTTTGGAAGGTCAGCATGACCTGTGTGGGCATCATCCGATTTGGCTTTAGTGTAGCCAAACAGTCATGCACAAGGAGAGCTCTGAGCTGCTTTGATTTATGTATGGAAAAAGCAGCTATCTGAAAGCACCATCATGTTTAAAAGAGTAGCCTGATTGTTTGTCATTTGAAGGGATCGTAGTGACCTTTGGAAGAACATTATTTGAAATGTGCAGTGTTAAGAATGAAAAGGAAATTTGTTTTGAGCAGAAACAACACTCTAGATCCTCTTTGATGGTGGTACAGATTTTTCTTTGCTATTTTTCTGGGGAATGAGGGAAATGCCCCTAACAGTTGGAAATTGCTAGCTGAATAAAATAGTAAGTTCTCTTATGTACGTATATAACTTGTCATCATATGAATATTTACTTTTTTTTTTTTTTTTTTTTTGAGAGTCTCGTTCTGTTGCCCAGGCTGGAATGCAATGGTGCAATCTCAGCTCACTGCAACCTCCGCCTCCTGGGCACAAGTGATTCTCCTGCCTCAGCCTCTCCAATAGCTGTGATTACAGGCACGCACCACCGCACTCAACTAATTTTTGTGTTTTTAGTTAGAAACAGGATTTCACCATGTTGCCCGGGCTGATCTTGAACTCCTGACCTCAGTTGATCCACCTCCCTTGGCCTCCCAAAGATCTGGGATTACAGGCGTGAGTTGCCATGCCCGGCCCGACTTTTTTTTTTTTTTTTTTTAGACAGAGTTTTGCTCTTGTTGCCCAGGCTGGAGTGCAATGGTGAGATATTGGCTCACTGCAACCTCTACCTCCTGGGTTCAAGTGATTCTTCTGCCTCAGCCACCCAATTAGCTGGGATTACAGGTGTGTGCCACCATGCCCAGCTAATTTTGTATTTTTTTTTGAGACGGAGTTTCGCCAGGCTGGAGTGCAATGGCGCGATCTCGGCTCACCGCAACCTCTGCCTCCTGGGTTCAGGCAATTCTCCTGCCTCGGCCTCCTGAGTAGCTGGGATAACAGGCACGCACCACCGTGCCCAGCTAATTTTTTTTTGTATTTTTAGTAGAGATGGGGTTTCACCATGTTGACCAGGATGGTCTCGATCTCTTGACCTCGTGATCCACCCGCCTCGGCCTCCCAAAGTGCTGGGATTACAGGCGTGAGCCACCGCGCCTGGCCTAATTTTGTATTTTTAATAAGAGTTGTGTGTTCACCCTGTTGGTCAGGCTGATCTTGAACTCCTGACCTCAAGTGATCCACCTACCTTACCTCAACCTCCCAAAGTGCTGGGATTACATGTGTGAGCCACTGCAACCACCAAAAATTTACTTTTTAGTGTGAATTGAAGTGATACTCACTGACCTGTACATTTCAGGCAGCCAGCTGAGTTTCCTCAGATGTTAGTATGAGTCTGAGCATCAGCTCAGGTGATATCTTTTTAAGTGCTAAGTTCCCACTAAGGTTTGCAGAGCAGCATCTCTTAATCTTTAATGAATACCTCCTTTTTGTTCTCAAAATATCCTCTTACACACCTTGTCAACAATTGCTGAAGTGAATTGATTCTTTAATTTATAAAACATTATGACTATAAATAAATATTACTGGTATTTATTTCAGTATTCACAAATCAGAAAAATATTAAAAGCATATGAAAAAATTATATACTTGTAAAAGTTTACTGGCTCATTGGGTCACCTTTTATGGGTTTTGGTCAATGAGAGGTAAGAAATGAAAGAACTTTTCTTAAGATAGGCATATAAATGTTACCTCTCGTAAGTGGTTTCTGGCCTTTGTTTTGATGTGTAAAAGTAGTGGAAATTCCATCTCATGGGTAAGTACATGGGTGCAAATGGCATGAGGTTCTTCAGCAGTGTCCTAATTCTGAAAGTGGGGATTTTCTTTTTTAATTTTTTAATTTTTTTGTGGAGACGGGTCTCCCCATGTTGCTCAGGCTGGTCTTGAACTCCTGGGCTCAAGTGATCTGCCCACCTCGGCCTCCCAAAGTCCTGGGATTACAGATGTGAGCCACCGCACCCAGCCATGGGGCGGGGATTTTTGAATACACTGACTTTCTTAGGGTTCTTTTTCAAACCCTATTTGGATTTTTAGCCAAATACTTATAATTTAGTGAGCTGATATTTCATCAATTACGACAGTTCATAGAATCCATGGTTAAAAATAAGACAGCATTTACAACTATGTAATTCCAGTGAAGTACCTAGAGTAGTCAAAATTCACAGAGCCAAAAAGCAGAATGGGTTGCCAGGGGTTGGAGGAAGGGGGATTAGGAGTTGTTTATTGGGTATAAAGTTTCAGCTGCAAGATGAAAAGAGTTCTGGAGACTGGTTGTACAACATTGTGAATGTACTTAACATTACTGACCTGTGTGTTTAAAAATTAAGAAGGTACATTTTGTTATATGTATTTTACCACAATTTTTAAAAATTAAAAAGAGAAAAGCATTTGTAATAGTATCAAAAAAACATCAAATTCCTAAGAATAAGCCTATCAAAAGATTTATAAGATCTCTATACTAAAAGTCTGGCTGGGCACAGTGGCTCACGCCTCTAATCGCAGCACTTTGGGAGGCCGAAGTGGGCAGTCACTTGAGGTCAGAAATTCAAGACCAGCCTGGCCAACATGGTAGAACCCTGTCTCTACTAAAAATAATAATAAAAAAATTAGCCAGGTGTAGTGGTGCACGCTTGTAATCCCCTCTACTTGGGAGGCTGAGAATCGAACCCAGGAGGCGGAGGTTGCAGTGGGCTGAGATTGCGCCACTGTACTCCAGCCTGGATAACAGACTGTCTTAAAAAAAAGAATCTGTAAAACAAAATTGAGAGAAATTAATGAAGATGTAAATAAATGGAGGGATATGTCTTGTTCATGGAGGACCTTATATTTTAAAATTTCAAGTCTTTCCAAATTAATCTATGTAATTAATGCAATCCATAACAAAGTCCCAGCCATTTTAATTTGTTGTTTTTATTGTTTCTGTTGTTTTTTTGTGGAACTAAAGCTGACTTTGAAATACATATGGAAATGCAGAGGACTAAGGATATAGCTCAGGCAGTCTTGAAAAACAGAGCTGGAGGGGAGGACTTCTATGACCAGACAGCAAGACCTATTTTACTGAGACCAGCTCGGCCATAGAGACCCCCACCCAGGTGGCACTGAAGGCATTGAGAAGCAGACTCCCAGATAGAACAGCAAAGTGGGACTATCCGGGGCCAACAGCCTTCTGAGCTGAGAGCCTCAGGGGCTGACAGCATTCTGGGCTGAAGGCCTCAAGCAGACATTGACCCACAGTTATTCTCTCTGAACAGGTGATTATTATTAACAAACAGGTGTTCGGTGTTTTCTCATAGAACAAAAATAAACTAGGTAGGCAGCTGGTGCCTGCTTACCACTGATCACAGACAAACTAGAAAGTATTTTCCACGAGGGAGCCACAGGGACAGGGTCACATATCCTGTGCTTTAAAGAATTGTTTTAACTGGTATATGATATACTGTCTTGCTACTTTAGAATGCCCCAAGTAGTTTTCCATTTGGCGGGGGACGGAGGGTGGCTAGGTTTTCCTTGCCATCGTTCTTCTTAGCAAACAATATATTTTATCTTACATTCAACATTTCGCAGCAGTCATACACTCAGCATCTCTCAACACTGTTTTAAGACACAGTGTTCATCAAATTGGAGGCCTTGGACTAGCAGCACCAGTGTCACCTGGAGCTTGTTCCAAATGGAATTTCTCTGGCTCCACCCTAAACCCTATTCAGTCAGAACCTTTGAGGTTGGAGCCAAGAACTCAATGTTTTAACAAGCTCTTTAGGTTATTTTTATGCTCTTTAAAACACGTAATTAAGAAAACACAGAATTAAGAAATTTTGACACAAGGAAATGTAAAGCAACCAATAGTCCAGAAACAGATCCATATATATACAGTTCATCTGATTTATGGCAAAGGTGGAGTTGCAATACAGTGAGAAAGGATAGGCTTTTCAGTAAATACTACTAGATAATTTATATATCTAATAGGGAAAATGGGCATCTTACCTCGATATCATACTGTATATAAAACACAATTCCAAGTAGATCAAAATATCTAAAAGTGAAAAGCAAAACCATAAAGCTCTTAGAGGATAAATGTAGGAGAACATCTTTGAGGCCTCAGGATAGTGAAACAGGACCGTAAAGCTCTAACAAAACAAAAAATTGACACGCTGGGCCATAGTTAGTACTGCTTTTTCTGAAAAGATACCATTACTGTTGTAAAGCACTTGGACCAGTGCCTGACCAGCACATAGAATGTAATGTGTTATATAAGTGTTTATTAAATAAAAATAAATAACAGAACAGCAAAACCAGGAAACTTGTATCCAGAACAAATAAAATTCTGGTTAGAACCACTGTTGTAGAGGCTTTTGCAGTTGAGTAGTTACTGCATTTCCCTCAGAACAAGACACTAACACTCTGCGTCAGTTGTTTGGTAATCTCTGTTATTTAGGACGTTTTAGAGCAAACTCTTAAGAAATTTTCATAGCATTTCTGACAAATGAGTGTGAATTATTGGAATAAAAATATGAATTATAAAAATTGGCAACATGTAGTATTGTATATCTTCATAAAAATGTGTCCTTTGGGAGAAATAAAGTGTTTACTATAATTAACTATATAGAAACATATCAGAGTCTTTTCATGTGCTAAAATAACCCAGCTTTTGGGAAAAAAAATTCTGAAATTTAGCAGCATTCTATATATGCATACTGGATGCTTCATACAAAATATTATTAGTAGCCAGGCCTGGCGGCTCATGCCTGTAATCCCAGCACTTTGGGAGGCCAAGACAGGAGGATCACTTGAGGCCAGGAGTTTGAGACCAGTGTGGGTACCATTGCAAGATCTGTCTCTATTCAAATAAAATTATTAGTAATGAAATATTAGTTTGGGTATAATTATATTTCTGTCTTTATATGTTCTGTTTATGTTTTTAGCAGTACTAAATTTGAATGTAAGATTGCTCTCTATATATGTATATGTGTGTGTGTGTGTGTATATATATGTGTGTGTGTGTATATATATATATATATATATGAATTTTTTTTTGAGACAGAGACAGAGTCTTTCTCTGTTGCCCAAGCTGAAGTGCAATGGTATGAACATGGCTCACTGCAGCCTGGATCTCCAGGTCTCAAGCAGTCTTCCTGCCTCAGCCTGTCAAGTAGCTGGTACCAGAGGCATGCACTGCCACGCCTGGTTAATTTTTAATTTATTTTTTATTTTTTCTAGAGACAGTCTTGCTGTGTTGCTTAGGCTGATCTCAAACTCCCGGGCTCAAGCAATCCTCCTGTCTTGGCTTCCCAAAGTCCTGGGATTACAAATGTGAGCCACTATGCCCAGCCTGCTTTGTCTTTTTAAGGATTTTAACTGTAATGGTTTTGTAAAATACATGCTTTTTTACATACATAACACAAAATGTACCATCTTAGCCATTTTTAAGGATACAGCTCAGTGGCATTAAGTACATTCACAGTGTTGTGTAACCATCAGTATTATCCATTTGCAGAACTTTTTCGGCTTCCCAAACTCTGTACCCATTAAACAATAACTCCCTATCTCCCCTCCCTTTAGCCCTTGCAACTGCCATTTTACTTTCTATCTCTCTGAGTTTGACTACTCTAGGTACCTTATTTAAGGTAATCATAAAATATTTGTTCTTTTTTAGGCCAGGCAGGGTGGCTCACGCCTATAATCTCAGCACTTGGGAGGCTGAGGCAGGTGGATCACCTAAGGTCAAGAGTTTGAGACCAGTATGGCCAAGATGATGAAATCCTATCTCTGCTAAAAATACAAAAAATTAGCTGGCATGGTGGTGGGCACTTGTAGTCCCAGCTACTCGGGAGGCTGAGTCAGGAGAATCACTTGAACCTGGGAGGCAGAGGTTGCAGTGAGTCAAGATGGAGCCATTGCACTCCAGCCTGAGCAACAAGAGCAAAATTCAAAAAATAAGATAAAATATAAATAAATAAATAAAAGTCCGACAATTATCCGGGCGTGGTTGCATGCACCTGTAATCCCAGCTACTTGGGAGGCAGGATAATTTCTTGAACCTGGGAGTCAGAGGTTGCAGTGAGCTGAAATTGTGCCATTGCACTCCATGCTGGGCAACAGCGAGACTCCACCTCAAAAAAAAAAAAAAATGGTTCTTTTGTGACTGACTGGCTTCACTCAGCATGGTGTCCTCAAGATTCCTCTGTGTTATGTGTATCAGAATGCTATTTGTTTTTAAAGCAGAATGATACTCTGTTGTTTCTATACCACATTTTTGTGTTTTTTAATTTTTTACTTAATTTTTATTCTTTGAGACGGAACCTTACTCTGTCGCCCAGACTGGAGTGCAGTGGAGCAATCTCAGCTCACTGCAACCTCTGCCTCCCAGGTTCAAGCAGTTCTCCTGGCTCAGTCTCATGAGTCGCTGGGATTACAGACACCCACCACCATGCCCAGCTAATTTTGTGTGTGTGTTTTTAGTAGAGACGGGGCTTTTGCCATGTTTTTGAGGCTGGTTTCAAACTACTGACCTCAAGTGTTTCACCTGTCGTTGCCTCCCAAAGTGTTAGGATTATTATTATTTTTTTTGGAGATGGAGTCTTACTCTGTTGCCCAGGCTGGAGTGCAGTGGCACTATTTTGGCTTACTGCAACCTCCACCTCCCAGGTTCAAGCAATTCTCCTGGTCCAGCCTCCTGAGTAGCTGGGATTACAGGTGTGTACCACCACGCTCAGCTGATTTTTGTATTTTTAGTAGAGACGGGATTTTACCATGTTGGCCTGGCTGGTCTCAAACTCCTGACCTCACCTGATCCACCCACCTCGGCCTCCCAAAGTGCTAGGATTATAGGTCTGAGCCACCACATCCGGCTGGCCTATAGCACTATTTAGCATACATTTCTTTCCAATTTTAGTATATGTGCTGCCGAAGCGAGCACTAGCATCCATTTCTTAAGAAACATTTGAGTTGTTTTTTCTTTTCGCTATGTGTATAATGCTGCCATGAATATTGGTGTGCAAATATCTGACTTCAGTTCTTTCAGGCATGGCCCAGAAATGGAATTGCTGAATCATGTGGTAATACTATATTTAGTTTGGAGAGGATTTTTTTAATGCCTAGATTTACTTTTTTTATACAAATATAGCATAAAGTATCTTCTATAGAATATAGAGCAGTCACTAAAGATTTTACAGTTCCTGCTATTCTCTGATGTATTTTGTTTTCCACTCACAGAAATAGGGGGTAGCAGTTGGGCGTAGTGGCTCACACCTGTAATCCTAGCACTTTGGGAGGCCAAGGTAGACTCATTGCTTGAGCTCAGGAGTTCGAGACCAGCCTGGGCAAAACCCTGTCTCTATAGAAAATTTAAAAAATTAGCCAGGTGTGGTGGCAAGTGTCTGTAGTCCCAGTACCTAGGAGGCTGAGGCAGGAGAATCACTTGAGCTTGGGAGGCAGAGGTTGCAGTGAGCCAAGATTGCACCACTGCATTCCAGCTTGGGCAACAGAGTGAGACCCTGTCTCAAAAAAAATAAATAAATAAACAAAAAGAAATAGTGAGTAGCTAGAATTCTATGGTAATAACAAATCATATCAGCTTATATTTAGGTCTATATATTCAGTCACTCATTGCCTCTTATTATCAAGGCTGAAACTCTGCACTTATTTAACCTCTTAACCATTCCTAATCTGATGAGTTACAATTTAGTGTTTTCAATATCTTCTTTTATCTTTATCAGTTTTTGGTATCTGAGCAGTTTAGCTGTTCTCAAGTACTTTTCTTACACTTTTACTAAACAGTAAAGAAATGTGTTTGTAAGATATTTCAGTCAATATGAAGTCTGTAATAATTGCATTTAGCTTAATGTTAATTTAAAATAGAAAATAACCAAAATTCAGCAAGGAAAAACATAGGGATTTGTGACCTTATTTTCCCTTCATTATTACAGAATTTTGGAGGTGGTTGGTCAACTTTTAGTCTACTTTTTTTCTCTTTATAGATAAGACATCCTTAGTCCCACAGAGCTTAATCTGTTTATTCAAGGGTACATAGATAACAGCTGAGAAGGTAGAGGAATTCAAGCTAGTTTAGGAACAAATTAATTTTTATTTTTTTTGGAGACAGTCTCACTCCATCACTCAGGCTGGAGTGCAGTGGAATGATCTTGGCATACTGCAACCTCTGCCTCCTGGGTTTAAGCAAGTCTTGTGCCTCAGCCTCCTGAGTAGCTGGAATTGTAGGTGCATACTACCATGCCCAGCTAATTTTTGTTATATTTAATAGAGATGAGGTTTCACTGTGTTGGCCAGGCTGGTCTTGATCTCCTGACCTCAGGTGATCCACCTGCCTCAGCCCCAAAAGTGGCCACTGCACTGGGCCAGTAATAATCTTAATTTGTAGATTTTTACAAAGCATGATAACACATTATGTTAACACCTTATTATATTATTACTTGTCATGAAGCAAATGGAATATTATTATTTTTGATACAGGATTTTACTCTGTCGTCCAGGCTGGAGTGCAATGGTGTGATCATGGCTCATTGCAGCCTTGACCAGATTCAAGTGATCCTCCCACCTCAGCCTCCTAAATAGTTGGAACTACTTGCATATAATTTTTTTGTAGAGACAGAGGCTTGCTATGCTGCCCAGACTGATTTCAAACTCCTGGTCTCAAGTGATTCTCCCACTTCAGCCTCCCAAAGTGCTGTGACTATAGTTGAGCTGTCTCACTCAGCCATAAAGTTACTTTATTTAGCATTTGGAACATATTGTCCTAAAAAATATTTTAAATAATGTTTAAGTTTCTGAGCTGCCTTACAAAAGCCTACATAAACCACAGATTGCCTAGGTCATAGTAATACAATTTTGATGTCATGATAGTTATACCTACAATGTTGTGTCCTTGGGAGAGTATGTTCCCAATTCTATCTAGGAAATGCCCCAAAAAAAGAATCTATCAGGTGGATTTGCATAAGCATCAGCCACTGTTAGTTTACTTTCTGTTTCAGAAGAACCAGCTTTGTACATCCCTGTCCCTAGGTAAAAGAAGAAAAAGAAAAGTCTCTTTCTTTGTCCCTTTTTTCATCCCTTTCTTGCAGTCTACCAGACAGTATGTAAGGTACTGGGAATCAAATAGCTGGAACTTCTGCCCTGGAGGAACCAAACTAGATGCAGTGATAGAGAATCACTGGGTAGAGATGGAGTTGCTTAGATGTGGTGGTGGAGAAGGCTCCCTGACAAAGTGAATAGAGATGGAGTCACTTAGATGCAGTGGTTGAGAAGGCTCCCTGACAAAGTGGCATTTAGGCCAAGACCTAAATGAGGCAGAAACAGCCATGTAGGTATTGGGGTGATCACTTCTCAAGTTCTAAATGGAATGGAATTCAGAGCAGTAACTCCCTATTTGGGGGCATGGTGAAAACTACGAATTAACTCTGTCCAGATGTATGTATAGATTATGGCTTGACCTCTCACTAGCTGGGGTTGGCCTGCTGCTTAGGTAGGTTAGATTGGTGTTCTCTCCATTGCATTTGATTGCTGAAATTGTTTTAAAGTGCCGTTTTCTTGTAAGTCAATAGAGCGCCACAAATCAACATATTTCCTGTTTAGTTTTCTTCTTATTTACCCAGTGTCCCATATTGTGATCATTTCTTACCTCATGGGCAGCAGTGTTTTATAAAATATATTAAATATAGCCTGTATGCAATTCCTTTCAGAAAGACTTTCTCCAGTCTATATCTCCCAGCCAAATAGACATCATTACATTCTTCAGTGATGCTAGTGATGCCATTATCCAGTTGGTTCCTTCTTTAAAGCTTTTGAAATGTCTGTCAGATTGTATCTTTGAGTGTTTAGTGAGAATGTTTTGGTTGACCGTCAAATAGAAATCTTAGGCAAGGCTTGTGTTCTCATACCAGTATAGAAAACAGTGTAACTTTGTCATTTATCTGAGGAAGATATTTCATCCCTTTGCTGTGCAAGCCTTTGGGATAACCTTTTTAAAGGTGGGTTTTAACTCTGACACGCCCATGGGCTCAGCTGGTCTGTGCACCACACCATTGTTGCTGGCAGAATGATTAGAGTAGGTGGAAGGTGAGCACCGTTGCCCATGCCCATGCCAGATCAAGGGTGAGTGTAAACACTGGAGGAGGAGATCTCCTGGAGGGGCCAGATGAGCTCTTCAGTGGGTACTCTCATAGGCGTCATTAAGCTTTACTTACTTATACTTACTCAGTGTTCACAACTCTGTGAGAGATGGGAATTGCTACTCTAATTTTAGAGAGGAGGAAAGCAAGACACCAGGGAGGTCAAGTAACTTCCCCAGGTCACTTGGTGGGGCTGGGATGCCTCTTTATCTTTGACTCCACAGACTTTTCTCACTGTTTTACAGAGCACTTTCCTCAGTACTCTTCCATTCTGTTATCATGGGATTACAGATGATAATCCCTTTACTAAGGTGAAAAGAAAAAGAAGGCAGTGATGCGACCCATTGTGGGTAGTGAAATCAGTTTTGCACGTTTACCTGAGAAAAGTTCTTTCCTTTGAAAATTATTATTATTATTTTTTTGAGATGGAGTTACGCTCTTGTTCCTCAGACTGGATTGCAGTGGTGCGATCTTGGCTCACTGCAACCCCCACCTCCCAGACTCAAGCAATTCTCCTGCCTCAGCCTCCTGAGTAGTTGGGATTACAGGCACCTGCAACCATGCCCGGCTAATTTTGTGTATTTTTAGTACAGATCCGATTTCATCCCATTGGCCAGGCTGGTCTTGAACACCTGACCTCAGATGATCTACCTGCCTCAGCCTCCCAAACTGCTGGATTACAGGCCTGAGCCACATGCCTTGCCTGAAAATTCTTGAGATCACATTTTATAATAAAATCTGACAAGTAGTGTTACACATTTTAAAGAATTAGTTTTTTAATGTCTTCTCTTTTGTCATTCATAGTTTTATCAGACCATATGCACCTATTTATGTTGGTAAATTCATTCTTTTTGTAGATTTAAGTTAATGGAGGCCAAATAGATAAGGTTATACATTAATCTTATAAATCGTATTTCAAGGGGATAAAAATACTTAATTTGCAAAGTCAGTTATAGAAGAATAAGATTAGAATGTATGTTTTATGGGGGCAGGGACCCTGTCTGTTTTGTTATTCTGTCCTTAGGGCCTAGTACACACTGCCATGTAGGGAGTTGGTACGCAAGTGAATTAATAAACGAATTTCACTAAGGTTCCATTCTTTTTTTTTTTTTTTTGAGACAAGAGTCTCGCTCTGTTGCCAGGCACCAGGCTGGAATGCAGTGACATGGTCTCAGCTCACTGCAACCTCCGCCTCCTGGGTTCAAGCAGTTCTCCTGTCTCAGCCTCCCAAGTAGCTGGGACTATAGGCACATGCTACAATGCCCAGCTAATTTTTGTATTTTTAGTGGAGACGGGTTTCACCATGTTGGCCAGGATGGTCTTGATCTCTTGACCTTGTGAACCACCCGCCTTAGCCTCCCAAAGTGCTGGGATTACAGGCGTGAGCCACTGTGCCTGGCCGGTTCCATTCTTTTGAATCTCCTCTCTTATTCATGTATTCTTTGTGTACTCCTCTTCCTTCGCCATCTCCAAGGGTCTTTACTGAGTCCTCTTTTTACATTACTCTACTTTCTAATGTTTCCTTGATAGTGTTATCCATGTCCAGGAAGTAATCATATCTTAATTTAGGTATTTAAATGACACAAGTTTATTTGGATAGAATGTTATAAAATAACATAAAGGTGTTCTGAGGCTTAGGATGCTAAGGGTTAGTACCAGCTTTTGCCATTAATAAAGGTGTGACATTGAGCAGGTGATTTAACCTGTTGGTGCTTCATTTTCCTCTTAATTGTAAGGAGGTTGGTCTAGATTAGAGGTTAAAAATTCAAATGTCGGCCAGGCGCAGTGGCTCACGCCTATAATCTCAGCACTTTGGGAGGCTGAGGCAGGTGGATCACAAGGTCAAGAGATCGAGACCATCCTGGTCAACAAGGTGAAACCCCGTCTCTACTAAAAAAAATACAAAAATTAGCAGGGCGTGGTGGTGCGCACCTGTAGTCCCAGCTACTTGGGAGGCTGAGGCAGGAGAATTGCCTGAACCCAGAAGGCGGAGGTTGCGGCAAGCCGAGATCGTGCCACTGCACTCCAGTCTGGGTAACAGCAGCGAAACTCCATCTCAAAAAGTAAAAAATAAAATAAAAAAAAATTCAAATGTCTGTAGGAGTCAGGCAGGTAATACAAATGAGTGAACTGAACTGTAAGGAGTTATAGGCCGAAGGACTTCTTGCTAACCTTTAATGAGAGTTTGGAGTTATGAATGAGTTTGCTAAAAGGCAAATGCTTATTTTATCTTAGCCTAATAATTCTTAAAGTTGGCTACACTTGAGAATTACCTGAGGGATATTTTAAAAAACACTGATGTCAGCCTGGGCAACATAGGGAGATCCTGCCTCTACAAAAATAAAATAAATTAGCCAGGCATGGTGGTGCAGGCCTGTGGTCCAAGCTACTTTGGTAGCTGAGGTGGGAGGATTGCATGAGCCCCGGAAGTCGAAGCTGTAGCTTGCTGCGATCATGCCACCGCACTCGAGCCTCGGTGGCAGAGTGAGACTCTGTCTCAAAAATAAAACAGCCACCTAAGCTGACGCCCAGATCCTGCTCTCAGAGATCTGATGTACCTTTAAAAACCAAGCTTCCCAGGTGCCCCTAATGAGTAGTGAGATTTTTCAGTAATTGTACTCTAAGATGTTTTCCACCTGACTTTTTGAAAGAAGAGAAGGACCAAGGATGGCATCAACTTCCAGATAAATAAACAGGTCTTTCTCCTTTATTTGTAGTAATCTTTACTGAAAGTAATTGTTGTGAATGATCACCCAGAGACAATATCAAATTCCATGTTGTCATCAAAGAGAGTTTAAATTGTGCTGATTATACCAAGCAGACCCTGTTTATCATATTGCATTTTGTCCTTGTTTTCACTTATGCAGTACTTTCACTTTGTTTCCCACTACATTTGTGATCATATTGGATGGTTTCTACTATATTCTCTGAGTGATGGTGGTCACAGCTTTTTCTGGGGTTAGGTTTCAGTATGTTTCAGTACGTGCATATTTGGTTTTGACATAGGCCAGTTTTTGTTAAGAGGCCCCCTCTAGGAATGCATTTTCATTAAAATTGGAGACTCCCTACCCTAATGAATGCTAGAAAGCATTCTCATATGTTTTAGAATGATTTCTATAATACAAATTGAGAAAAAGAGGAAGAGAACTTTTAATCTTTGTACTGGGAAGATTTTCAAATCTGTGTTTAAGTGTACCCTGATATTTTTGGAAGAATTAGTTTTGTCCTATTCAGAATGGGATCACCTAGTTTATCTCTTTTCTCTGTTTTTTTTTTTCTTTCCTCCCCCTTCTATCAGTGTTTGCTTTCACAACCAAAGTTCTGGGCCATTCAGACATCAGCCTTGATCCTCCGGACAAAACTTGAGAGAGGAAGTACGCGTCGAGTGGAACGGGCAATGAGGCAGACACAGGTAGGAATTAACGTGGCAATTTGTGTGTTTCTTCCAACTCTCTAGTGCTATCAATAAGCATACATGTTTGTTATCAATAAAAGAATGAGATGGCTTATTTTTTACTCAAATAATTTGTTAATGTTTAAAGAATAAGTTCTATAATTTAATTTATTGGTTCCAAAGCTGAGCCCTGTGACTTAGCAGCTCTGTGAACTCAGTATTTAAAATCTCATTTTCATCACCTGTAAGACAGGTTAATAATAGTAGCACTTAGGCTGGCGACTCACTCCTATCATCCCAGCACTTTGGCAGGCCGACATGGGTGGATCACGAGGTCTGGAATTTGAGACCAGCCTGGCCAACATGGCGAAACCCCATCTCTACTAAAAATACAAAAATTAGCTGGGCATGATGGTGGGCACTTGTAATACCAGCTCAGGAGGCTGAGGCAGGAGAATCGCTTGAACCCAGGAGGCGTAGGTTGCAGTGAGCCAAGATCGTGCCACTGCACTCCAGCCTGGGTGACAAGAGCAAGACTCCATCTCAAAGTAATAATAATAATAGCACTTACAGGTTTATGGTGAGCATTAACAGAGACAATATAATTAATAAATAAAGATATGCAGCTTCATAGGTATGGGTTGTATAAAGAAATAAAATTCATCATGTTGCAAAAATATTCACTAATGAACTAACGACATGTAAGATTAATCCATATTCAGGTACTGTTCTTCATTTAATGCTAAAGTTTATTCCTATCCAATGAGTCAATAACATTTAGTCTCTTTTACACGTTTTCTCATAAACTATCCGTGATGCAAATTTATTACCAAGAAAAATGGAAAATCTTACAATAGATGTAGGATTTTATAACATCAATGTCTTAGTCTCTACAACAAGATACCTGAGACTAGGTAATTTATAAAGAATTGAAATATTTTCTCACAGTTCTGAAGGCTGGAAAATCTAAGATGAAGGTGCTGGCAGGCTCGGTGTCTGATAAAGCCTCGTTGCTCGTGGATGGCACTGTCTACTCAAATAATTTGTTTATTATTTCTCACCATGTGATTCACTGTCTAGGTTTTCTCATTTGACGGAAGAGTGGAAGAGAGTGAACCCATCCCTCTGCACTATTTTATAAGGGCCCTAGTCCTGCTTATGAGGGCTCTTCCCTCAGGACTTAATTTTATTTCCTAAACATCCTACCTCCTAATAGTTTCATATTGGCCATTAAGTTTCAACATACATATTTTGGAGGACACATTCAGACTAAAGTAATAATGAAAATGATTTTTAACTTTATTTTTTGACACAGAGTCTTGCTTTGTTGCCCAGGGTGGAGTGCAGTGGCACGGTCTCAGTTCACTGCAATCTCTGTCTCCCAGGTTCAAGCAATTATTATGCCTCAGCCTTCCACGTAGCCAGGATTACAGGCGTGTGCCACCATGCCCAGCTAATTTTTGTATTTTTAGTAGATACCACGGTTTCACCATGTTGGCCAGGCGGGCCTCGAACTCCTGGCCTCCAGTGATCTGCCTGCCTCTGCCTCCCAAAGTGCTGGGATTACAGGAATGAGCTGCCATGCCTGGCCAAAAGTTTATTTTTTTTTTAATAAAAATTTCAAACCTGTGTAAAAGTCATAAGAACAGCACAAAGAATTCTCATATATCCTTCACTATGAGAGCCTGTTTAGGCTTTATCAACTTGTCCTCATGGCATCCTTTGTAGCACAGGGATCCGAGCACAGCATTTCACTGTCGTGTCCTTTCAGACTCCTTTATTCCAGAACAATTCCTAGTCCTTTTTTGACCTTGATGGGTTTGGTGTTTTTGAAGATTATTGGCTAGTTGCTTTGGAAACTGCCCTTCAGTTTGAGTTTGTCTGATGTTTCCTCATGATTTAATTCAGGTCATACAATTTTGGCTGAATATTACAGAAACGTTGTTGCACTCTTCTCCCCTCAGGTGGCACATGATGTTCACTTATCCTGTCACTGGGAATATTATTTGATCATTCAGTAAGCTCATGAGATTTATCCCCAAGTAAAGTTACTCTTTTCCCATTGTAATTAATAAACATTTTCAGGGAGTGATATAGTTTGAGTATTTGTCCCCTCCAAATATCTTGTTGAAATGTGATTCCCATTGTTGGAGATGGGGTCTGGTGGGAGGTGTTGGGGTCATAGGGAGCAGACCACTCATGAATGTTCTAGTGCCCTCCCCACAGTACTAAGTGACTTCTCCCTCTGTTAGCTTATGTGAGAGCTTGTTTGAGAGAGCCTGGCTTCTCTTTTGCTTCCTTTCTTGCCATGTGATCCACTTGCTTCCCTTCCCTTTTGCCATGATTAAAAGAAGCTTCCTAAGGCTTCATCAGAAGCCAAAGTACCATGCTTGTACAGACTGAAGAGCTGTGAGCCAAATTAACATCTTTTCTTTATAAATTACCAAGCCTTAGGAATATTACTACTTCTTTATAGCAACACAATGCAGACTAACACAGGGAGTTATTTTGAACCCATCCTGTTTGTCATCCAACTTTCACCTACTGGTTTTACCATTTATTCTTTTGTTTTAAAATTTTTTTTAATTTATTTTTTTACTTTCCACTATACTAATGAGGAGGTTTTAGCATTTTAAAAAATGTATGTATTTATTCATTTATTTCTTCTTAGAGCAGGATCTTACTCTGTTGCCCAGGTTGGAGTGCTGTGGTGCCATCGTTGCTCTCTGCAGCCTTCATCTCCTGTCTCAGCCCTCAGACTTACCACTAGTTAGGGTTACAGGTGCATGCTGCTGTGCCTGGATAGTTTTTTAATTTGTGAAATGGGTGGGGGGACTCCCTATGTTGTCCAGGCTGGTCTCGAACTCCTGAACTCCAGCAGTTCTCCTGCCTTGGCCTCCCAAAGTGCTGGGAGTACAGGTGGGAGCCACTGTGCCCAGCCTGATTTTATTATTTATTGATGTATCTTCTCTGTGTAAGTTAGCATTGTGTATTGCCAAGTGGTAATTTTCTAATTTCATGATTATTTAATAATTTTTTTTTTTTTTTTTTTTGAGATGGAGTTTCACTCTTGTCACCCAAGCTGGAGTGCAGCGGTGCAATTGGCTCACTGCAACTTCTGCCTCCCTGGTTCAAGTAATTCTCATGCCTCACCCTCCTGAGTAGCTAGGATTACAGACATGCACAACCATGCCCAGCTAATTTTGTATTTTTAGTAGAGATAGGCTTTCACCATATTGGCCAGGCTGGTCTTGAACTCCTGATCTCAGGTGATCCACCTGCCTTGGCTTCTCAAAGTGCTGGGATTACAGGCACGAGCCACCATACCCAGGCCCCTTCTTTATTTTTGTAATAGAACCTCCTGAATGTTATCCAGGCACATGACTTCTTGTCCTCCTTTGCAGATAGGAGAGGCCAGGTGACTAAGTTGTGAACAGTAGGATGTGGATGAAGTGATATGTACCACTTCTGGGTCATACCCTAAAAAAGGAATGTGTGCTCTCCTGGCACTTTGTCCTTTCCTGTTGGCTGAGAAATCAGGAAAACTGGGCTGCCAGCTTAGACCATAGGTGTTTTGAAGGTCCCGAGCCCTTTTAAAGCAGTTCTCAGCCACTCATTGTTTTAGTCTATTTTCTGCAGTGATAACAAGATGCCACAGACTGGGTAATTTATAAAGAAAAGAAATTTAATTCTTATAGTTCTGGAGATTGGGAAGCCCCAGAGCATGGTGCCAGCATGTGATGAGGGTCATCCCCTGGCAGAAGGGTAGAAGGCAAAAGCAGTACACGCAAGAGAGAGCTTGCTTTGACAACGAAGCCATTTCCACGGTAATTAACCCATTCCCATGGTAGCAGCATTAATCCATTGCTGAGGGTAGAGCCCCTACCTCCCACCACTATTGCATCAGGCACCAAGTTGCCAACACGTAAACCTTTAGAGGACACATTCAAACTATAGCACTGTTGAATTTATAAATGAAACAGAAACAAAATTCTGTCTTGCTCAAGTGTACTTTTTGATGTCTTTGTTACAGCAGTTTAGCCTATATCCTAATTAATATTCCCTTATTACAAAGTTTAAAAAAAAACTAATGAGGAACATTTTATTAATTTCAAGAACTAAGAATATTTCTGACGGCCACCTCACTAAGTTTAGGTCACTCTATTGATGCTTCTTGGAAATACAAATATTATTCCTTAGGTTTTATACATTTCATAGCTCTGTCCACTGAGAGGACCTAGAAGCATTTACACCTCAGTAGCAACAAGCATGTCTAATACCAGATTTTGTTTTTTAAATATCATTCTTCAATAATAGGAAACAGAGCTCCTTGGATAGATGCCTGGTTTTAGGATTGGGGCAGCTGGAGCAGGAAAAATGATGAGCCTGGAACATCTTGTAGTGCCAGAAAGTGAGGTAGTATTCAACAAGGGAGAAAAGGAAAAAGAAATGAGGCATGTCAAAAGGACACAGAAGCTAATCTAAAGGGAGCCCACTGGTCACAGCTAGAACAATTAATAAATTGAATAGTACGGTTGACCCTTGAACAACTGCTTTGAACTGTACAGGTTCGCTTATATATGGGTTTTCTTCTGCCTCTGTTATCCGTGAGACAGCAAGGCCAATTCCTCCTTTTGCTGCTCCTCCTCAGTCTACTCAATGTTAAGACAATGATGGGGAAGACCTTTATTTAAGGAAATACACATAATACATTTTTTTACATTATGGAAAGCAGTTTAAGTGTCTGTTGTTAAAGCTTCAGCCTTCTTTTTTTGTTTGTTTTTGAGATGGGGGTCTCGCTCTCTCATCCACACTAGAGTGCACTGGTGTGATTTCGGCTCACTGAAACCTCTACCTCCCGAGTTCAAGTGATTCTCCCATCTCAGCCTCCCAAGTAACTGGGGCTACAGGCATGCACCACTGGCTTAATTTTTTGCAGTTTTAGTAGAGCTGGGGTTTCACCATGTTGGCCCGGCTGGTTTTGGCATCTGAGTAGAAATAGTGCTGGACTACATTCACTTTCTGATGAAGGACATTGACTTAGAAATAATTTGCCTTTTATCCATCTCTTTCAGTAACTTTGGCATATAAAATAATTAGGTCAGCATTCATTTTTCTTTTATAGCAGCACATTAAACCAAAGAAGTGTAAAAGTAAATCTTTATGTGTTTATACGCATGTAGTTTTTCTTTTTCTTTCTTTTTTTTCTTTTTTGAGACAGTCTCACTCTGTCACCCAGGCTGGAAGGCAGTGGTGTGATCTTGACTCACTGCAACCTCTGCCTCTCAGGTTCAAGTGATTCTCCTACTTCAGCCTCCCGAGTAGTTGGGATTACAGGCACATGCCACCACACCCAGCTAATTTTGGTATTTTTAGTAGAGACAGGTTTCACCATGTTGGCCAGGCTAGTCTTGAACTCCTGACCTCAAGTGATCTGCCTCCCATGCTTGGATTACAGTCATGAGCCACCATGCCTGGCCTGTATGTATCTTTTCAATCACAAATCTGCATTTGTGAAGATTATGTTTTCAGATATCAAATAAAAGGCATGCATTTTGAGTGGAAAACATAAATTTAAAAGGAGAGTCAAGGCGGGGTGCTGTGGCTGATGTCTGTAACCCTATCACTTTGGGAGGCCGGGGCAGGTGGATCACTTGAGGTCAGGAGTTCAAAACCAGCCTGGCCAAGATGGTGAAACCCTGTCTCTAGTAAAAATACAAAACAATTAACCAGGTGTGGTGGTGGGTATCTATATAATCTCAGCTACTCAAGAGGCTGAGGCAGGAGAATCGCTTGAACCTGTGAGGCCGAGGTTGCAATGAGCCAAGATTGTGCCACTGCACTCCAGCCTCCTGGGCAACAGAGTGAGACTCTATCTCACAAAAAAGAAGAGTCAAATTGCCGTGCTCTGGCATTTTACCTTTGCATTGGCCTTACTGTATTTGGGGTCCGTTTATTTTGCCATTCAAATGCTGCTTTATCAAGAGAGTTGCATAGCTCACTACCTGTAGAACAGCATTGGAGAGCTGTTATTTCTGCCTCCGCAGGGTGGTACTGTAGAAAATTCTCTTTACTTCCCCAACCAAGAAATTTTGGAAATTAGTCAGACCATGTGACAGCATGAATGTACAATTTGTCTACGTTTCTGTCAATGTTGAGGCATTTAGCTCATAATCTGAACTTCTGCCAATTCCTTTGATTCAGAATTTGATATAACTTTGTTTGTTGAAGTTACTGCATCCCTGAAGAGTAAGAGGAAAATGATTTTAAAATTACATGTATATATTAAGACAATGTTGTGTTTTTTAAAAATTATGTTTAGTTTCTATGAAAATCTGTTCCCTTCTATGGCAGTATAAAGTGATAAAATGATAAACTGTTAAAACTTGAGGAAAAGGCTGGGCATGGTGCCTCACGACTGTAATCCCAGCACTTTGGGGTGTGGAGATGGGTGAATCAACTGAGGTCAGGAGGTTGAGACCAGCCTGACCAATATCGTGAAATCTCGTCTCTTCTAAAAATACAAAAATTAGTGGGGCATGATGGAAGGCACCTGTAATCCCAGCTACTCAGGAGGCTGAGGCAGGAGAATCACTTGAACCCAGGAGGCAGAGGTTGTAGTGAGCCAAGATCGTGTCACCACAGTCCAGCCCAGGTGACAGAATGAGACTCCACCTCAAAAAAAGAAGACTTGAGGACAAATAAGCTAGAAAGGATCCTTAGGGAAAAGTTTAATCTTGTTCTAGTATGTGTTAAGGAAATGCAGGTGTGATGAAGTCAGGCGACTTGCCCCAGTTTGTCTGGCTAGTTAGTAACACTCTGGACTACACAGACTTACACAGTTGTAGGCAGTTACACTGAAGGCTTCAACGGCAAGTCCTAAAGAATGGCAGATTTGGAAGGGATCTCTAAGTGAAACATACCAAACTTGAAAAGAAAATGTTTCATTACACCTAAAGGTAAATAAATCATGATTATAAGATCTGCAGAAGGAACTCCAAGTTGTGGACAGTCTATTAAAAACATCCTGTCTTCTGAAATTATTTTAGGCTGAAGTTTTTTTTTTTTTTAATTGCGTGTTCAAGGCAGTGGTGATGTTAGTGACAATAAGAAAGTAATGTTTATGGAAACTATTTTAATGTCTGATTCAGAAGCTGCTTGAAATCAAATAAGATTATATTTATCAGTTATCATTTGTACCCTGCTCTTCTACCAGTGGAGTATAAAATAGTGTTCTTTATCATTATTCAGCCTTTCCTTCCCCATCTAATCTAAGTTTTATTTTTCACGAGGCAGAGTCTTATTTTGTCACCCAGGCTGGAGTGCAATAGCATGATCTCAGGACTGCATCCTCTGCCTCCTGGGCTCACAAGATTCTCCTGTTTAGCCTCCCAAATAACTGCAGCTACAGGTGTGCACCATATGTCTGTCTGATTTTTGTATTTTTCACAGAGACAAGGTTTCACCACATTACCCAGGCTGGTCCTGAGCTCCTGGGCTTAAGCCATCCACCTTCCTTCGCCTCCCACAGTGTTGGGATTATAGACATGAGACACTGCGCCCAGCCGCAAATTCTTATATTCAACATTTTATCATAAAATCACATCTTTTTCTTTTATATGCTGTGGTATGTGCTTTCCCCAAAGTTGATGTGTGGGAAATTTAATCCCCAATGCAACGGTATTGAGAAATGGCATCTTTTAAGAGGTGATTAGGTCATGAGGGCTCTGCCCTCATTAATGGATTAATGCCAGTGTTTCAGGAGTGGGTTCCTGATAAAAGAGTGAGTCTGGCTTCCTTCCCTCTGTCTCTCTTGTTCTCCCTTGGCCTATTGTGCTTCTGTCGTGGGATGATGCAGCAAGAAGGCCTTTTCCAGATGCAGCCCCTTCCATCTTAGACTTCCCCATCTCCAGAACTATAAGAAATAAAATCTGTGCTCATTAGAGGTAACCCAATCCTAATATTATGTTGCAGCAACACAAAGGGGCTAAAACATTTTATAATCCGAATGTGAAGCAAATCAATGGAAACTACATACATTCAAAGGGACCATCTTATTTATGTCCAAACCAAAACATTTTTGAAAAAAAATTGTGCAAACCAGATTTGCCATTGTCTTCTTTCATATTAAGCTCCTTTCACTTGGTGTTAGACAAACTCAGTTCAGTCTTCGGAGGTCAATGTTAGATTGTTCTATGTTTATTACGGAAATAATCTTGATAATGAATTTTGATTACTTGGTTATCTCTTATACCTGTTAATTTAAGTTGTGAAGGTCTGTTTCTGTCTAAGCAGTTGTGCCTCTGAAGATATTTGCCCAACAGGAATATTTTGCTTCCTCCCTGAATTTCTGGGAGGACATTGCATTGAATTGAAATTTGAGATTACTGCAGTTTTCTGTCACTGGAGTCTGTTTATTCTGCAGTTTGGCTTTCTTAACTGTGGTAATTAAGTCAGATTTCACAATTTTTAAATGACTTTTTTCATAGAATATTTGTTCTTTTTTTGACTTTTAGGCTCAGGGGTACATGTACAAGTTTGTTATGTAGGTAAATTGTGTGTCTCAGGGTTTTGATGTACAGATTATTTCATCACTGAGGTAATAAGCATAGTCCCTGATAGTAATTTTTCAGTCCTTACGCTCCTCCCACCCTCCACCCTCAAGTAGGCCAGTGTCTGTTTTTCTCTTCTTTGTGTCCATATGTCCCCAACGTTTAGCTCCCAGTTATAAGGGAGAGTAAGCACTATTTGGTTTTCTGCAGTTTTCATTGACTTAAGTTAATGGCTTCTGGCTCCATCTGTGTTGCTGTAAAGAACATGTTCTTGTTCTTTTTTATGATTGCATAGTATTCGTGGTATATATGCACTCCATTTTCTTTTTCTTCTTCTTTTTTTTTTTTTTTCCAAATTTTAACATATTTCATTGACTTAGGGCCAAAGAAGGCAGCATATAATCAGTTAAGAAAGACACCTCATTGAAAATAATACATCACAGTGCTGCTGAGTGATCCCAGTCACAGGATTTGAGAATGGAAAGGACAATCTTTGGATGATATAGCTTGGGACCTTTGCTCATTTATTTAAAAGTGTCCCTTCACACACTGCGGATAAAAGAAGGCAAGAACATAGGATTGTGGCATGTACTGGGTAGCTGGGAGAGGTTACTCATGAGAGTAGGTAGCCTGGTGAATCAGTGGTAGGTCAGGGGAAGGGAGTCAGCCTCCCTTTCCATTCCATTCCATTCTCTTTCCCCTTCCCTTGATTCCAGTAAGCTTGATTTGTTGATCCACCATCACCATGAAGGCACCTTATATCTCTTTCAAATGTGGAGATGGTTTTTTGATCTTATAGTGTGTGAAACCAGGGTCAGTAGTCAAAGTCTCCCTGTTCCAAGCTATAGGACAGACCGGACAATAATTTGATTTTCTGTACTCTTGGTCTGGAACCCATGGGGTTCTGAGATAAAAGCTGAGGTCTTAGAGCACTGGCTTTAAAAAATATTGTCACCAGTCCAGAGTAAATGAGAACCCGATTCCTTATAAATAATATTGTATCTCTCTATTTCTACCCCCACCCTCCAAGCATGGTGTTTTTTAAAAAATTAATTTTTCCCTTACCCTTTAAAAACTCCTACTTATGTATAAAAGAAACTGCCTCACTACAGTAACACTTTTGTTCTTCCAAGTATTCTTTTTGAGCCCCTCACCAGCCCTCCCTGACCACCCTTCCCTTCTGCCCAGCACCTAAGAGCAGGGATAATGCCGCAGGGTGATGAGCAGTGGTGCAGTCTCACCTGGCCTTCTGATACTAGGATGTGGCTTTGGAGAAGGCTGCTAGGATGCAGGCAAACATGACGTCAGGAGTCTGGTATGCATCGATGGCAGAGTGGATCCCCCGTTTCCTATAGTACTCTATGAGTGGGGTGGTTTGAGTGTGGTAAGCCTGCAGGCAGATTTTCAAGGCCTCCTCATTATCATATGATCGATGAATCAAGGGTTCCCCAGTGATGTCATCTTTCATGGGCTCCTTTGGGGGATTGAACTCCTCATGGTAAGAACGGCCGTTCTTGGGGTGAATCAGCCTTCCTGTGATTCTTTGGATCAGCAGAGAGTCTGGGATGCTGAATTCAATCACAGAATCAAGCCTCTCTTTCCTTTTCTCCATGAGGTCATCAAGCATTTCTGCCTGCCTCATGGTCTGAGGGAAGCCATCCAGAAGAAAACCATTTTTGCATAAAGGGGTCTCCAAATTCTTCTCAATGAGCTCCACTACCATTTCATCACTCATCAGTTTCCCAGCATCCATAGTTGCCTTCAGCTTTTTTCCCAGCTCTGAGCCAGAAGCCACCATGGCCCTCAGCATGTCCCCAGTAGCCAAATGGCAGACACAAAAGTTTTCAGCCAATTTGGGTGCCTGGGTGCCTTTACCCACCCCGGGAGGCCCCAGCAGCATGGCCCGGATACCTTTAGGGTACTCGGGTTCCGCCGCTGGCCCACTGGGAGCCATGTCCACGGAAGTCTCTCCTGGAGTCTCTCTCTGTCACCCAGGCTGGAGTGCGATGGCGCAGTCTCAGCTCACTGCAACCTCTGCCTCTCAGGTTCAAGCGATTCTCCTGCCTCAGCTTCCCTAGTAGCTGGGACTATAGGCACATACCACCATGCCTGGCTAATATTTGTATTTTTAGTAAAGACAGGGTTTTACCATGTTGGCCAGGCTGGTCTCGAACTCCTGACCTCAGGTGATTCACCTGCCTCAGCCTCCCAAAGTGTTGGTTGGGATTACAGGCATGAGCCACTGTGCCTGGCCTGCCTTATTTTCTTTATTTAATCTACTGTTGATGGGAATTTGGGTTGAGTTCATGCCTTTGCTATTGTGAATAGTGCCGTAATGAACACACACACATGTCTTTATGGTAGAATGATTTATAATCCTTTGGGTATATATGCAGTAATGGGATTGCTGAGTCTAATGGTAGTTCTGATTTAAGTTCTTTAGGAAATTGCCAAGCTGCATTCTACAATGTCTGAACTAATTTACATTCCTACCAGCAGTATATAAGTATTCCCTTTTTCCCACAACCTCTAGTTTGTTATTTTGTGACTTTTTGATAATACCCATTCTGACTGTTGTGAGATGGTATCTCATTGTGGTTTTGATTTGTATTTCTCAAATGATTAGTGATGTTAAGCATTTTTTATATGCATGTTGGCTGTGCACATGTCTTTTTTTGAAAAGTGACTGTTCATGTCCTTTGCCTCCTTTTTAATGGGGTTGTTTTTTGTTTAAGTTCCTTATGGATTCTGGATATCAGACCTTTGTCAGATGCATTTGCAAATATTTTCTCTCATTCTGTAGGTTGTCTGTTTACTCTATTGATTGTTTTGTGGTACAAAAGCTGTTTTATTTAATTTGGTCCCATTTGTCAATTATTGTTTTCATTGTGATTGCTTTTGGCATCTTTACCATGGAATCTTTGCCATTCCCTGTATCCAGAATGGTGTTTTCTAGGTTATCTTCCAGGTATTTTATAGTTTTTAGTTTTACATTTAAGTCTTTAATCCATCTTGGGTTGATTTTTGTATATGCGGTAAGGAAAGGGTCCAGTTTGAGTCTTTCGCATGTGGTTAGCCAGTTTTCCCAGTACCACTTATTTAATAAGAAGTCCTTTTCCCATCGGATGGTTGTAGGTGTGTGACCTAGCCTCTCTATTCTGTTCCATTGGTCTGTGTGTTTGTTTTTGTACCAGTAGCATGCTGTTTTGGTTTCTGTGGCCTTGTAGTATAGTTTGAAATATGATAATGTGGTTCCTCCAAATTTAGAACATCTGTTCTTGATACTGTAGTTGTATGCATGCTTTGAAGGAATGGGGATTTTTATCATGGTTAATTATGGAGGGAGCAAGACCCAAAATACCATAATTGTTACCATTGTAGAGATTACTGCTCCTGTGTGAGCTGAAACATTTCTCTTTAAAGTTGGTAGTCCTTTCTTTATATGGCCCTTGTGACCTATCTCATTAATGTCTATTACTGATTAAGTAATGAAACATGTCATAATGAAACCATTGATAGGAGGAATATTAGTCACAGTAATATACTGTCAGTATTTCGTTACACTGAGGCTTGTACTGGTGTTTGAATAATTTGAGAAAGAGGTTCCTTATGTCTGTTTTAAATATTGATGGAATTACCACACTCTGCAGGAATTAGATGTAACACCTGGACCAAGTCCATGGTCAGTAGTAGCAAAGTGTGTTTTGCTTTTTAAAACTATGTCACTGTACCTAATTGTTTTAATTATACAAATAATACTACTCATTATAAAAATGTAAGTAATATAGAAGTGGAAAGTAAAAAACAACAGCTTTCTTTTCCTCTTGCTTGCCTTCCAGTCTCAACAATTCGTACCTTCTAAACCTCTTTCTATGCGTAAGCGTAAATATACTTTCACGTAAGTGGGTTCATCCAGTCTTCATTGCTTTATATCTTTTTCCCTCTAAAAGTAACAGCTTGATCAACTCTGCATGCCAATATTTTTGAATCTAGCTCATTCATTTCAACAGCCATATGTCATTCTGTTAAATAGAAGTACTACAACTTAACCAATCTTCTATTTTCAAAAGTGTACTTTAATTAATATTTTATTTTTAAACTGCATATTAAAAATTTTAGTACTGCATATAATAAAAAAATTCAGTTCACTCAGAAGGATTTTAAATGAAAGATATAAATTCTTCCTCAATTCTTAGTTCATTTTTAGCTATTTCCTTTTTAATTATTATTCTATTGGTTTCCCTTATAACTTTAAATATTTACACTTTTTTAATATGTCTGTCTCTTGATTTGCCAACTTTTTAGATAGAATCTGTTGATTCCGCACTATGACTGAGGAAAAATTCAGCATACCTCTCATCTCCTCTTCCATTTTTATGTTATTTTTCAAATCTTCGGGATTGTTACTCTATATTCTGTTGGGTAATTTTTGTCATGTATGTTTTGTCTGTATGTTTTTGTTTCTTTTGGAGACAGGGTATTGCTCTGTTTTCCAGGCTGGTGTGCAGTGGTACACACATGGCTCACTGTGCAGCCTTGACCTTTTGGACTCAAGTGATCCTCCCACCTCTGCCTCCTCCATAGCAAGGACCATAGACACTTACCACCATGCCAGGCTGATGTTTAAGTTTTTTGTAGAGGCAGGGTCTTGTCATGTTGCCCAAGCTGGACTCATACTTCTAGGCTCAAGCAATCCTCTGGCCTTGACCTCCCAAAAATGTCAGGATTAGAGGTGTGAGCCACTACGCCTGGCCCAGATTTTTTTTTTTTTTTTTTTTTTTTTTGAGGCAGAGTCTTACTCTGTCACCCAGGCAGAGTGGAAAGCTTTCCTCGACCGAGTGGATCACAGGCAGTTTGAAATTGAGCGAGATCTCAGGCTAAGCAAAATGAAACCTTGATGTTATGGGCAAAATCAAGAGCAGCTTAATCCTGTTTACAGTGTGAGCTTTTTGTGCGTCTGTGAAATGTTTTCCAGTGTTTCTCATCAACTGTTTCCCAGCAAGGTCTTTTTTTTTCTACATTGAAGTTCTGTCCATATATCCTTAATCACAAATGGTTTCATTCACTTTACTTTTAAAAATTTGTCCTTATATGAATAAATAAAAGTTGGTCCTGTGGGGGGTGGGGGGAAAGGGTGTGAGCCACTAAGCCTGGCCCAGATTTTTTTTTTTTTTTTTTTTTGAGACAGTCTTACTCTGTCACCCAGGCTGTAGTGCAGTGGCATGATTATAGCTCGCTGCAACCTTGAACTCTTAGGCTCAAGTGATCCTCCTGCTTCAGCCCCCCACGTCCAACTAATTTTTAATTTTTTTGTTGAGACAGGCAGGGCCCTACTACATTGCCCAGGCTGATCTCAAACTTCTGACCTCAAGTGATACTCCCACTTCAGCCTCCCAAAGTGCTGGGATTACAGGTGTGAGCTACTGTGTCTAGCCTCTTTGTTGATTAAAAAAAAAATTCATTCCAATCTTAAAGCATTATAATTATGATTTTGTGAGTGTATTGATTCTTGATTATACACCAAATGGTGCGATTGGACTTATGGAGAAGGAAATGCAGTGTTCTGTGTCTAAGCATTTGCTACTTGAAGGAAGCTGTCACAAGAATCAAGGTCCAGGGGATTCTCCACTGATTTCTTTGTTGCTTTCTTTGCTGTAGGTCATGGTCATGCTCTTGCTATTGATCTTGACGTGTAACTATTTGTGTGAGTAGAAAATGCTTTGTGAAAAGTATTTTTCCATTGTAATTAGTAGTTTGGGTGTATAGAATTATAGTTGCAAAATCATTTTTTTCAGGCCTTTAAATGAACTCATTACCTTAATATCTTCTGTCATCCAAGTTTGCTAATACGTATGGTAGTCTGATTCTTGTCCTAAGTTCTTTCTTTTCTTCTTGTTTTGAAATTTTTAAAGAATTTTTTCTTTATTTTTGGAAGTCTGGATGTATCTAAATTTGACCATGGGCTCTGGAGTCATACTGCTTGGTTTCTGATCCCAGCACTACCATACAATTACTTGCTTATACCTTGGACAAGCTACTGAACCCCTCTGTGCCTCAGTTGCCTCACATATATAATGGAATAAATGGAGTTTTTATGAGCATTGTATGAGTTAATATTTAATCAGCATTTCAGATGGCAAGTGCTTAATAAATGTTAGTTGCGGAGCTGGGCACGATGGCTCACGCCTGTAATCCAGCACTTTGGAAGGCTAAGATGGGTGGATCACGAGGTCAAGAGATCAAGACTATCTTGGCCAACATGGTGACACCCTGTCTCTACTAAAAATACAAAAATTAGCTGGGCACGGTGGTGTGCACCTGTAGTCCCAGCTACTCCGGAGGCTGAGGCAGAATCGCTTGAACTGAGGAGGCAAAGTTTGCAGTGAGCCACTGCACTGCAGCCTGGTGACAGAGTGAGACTCCGTCTCAAATAATAATAATAGTAATAACAATAAATAAATGTTAGTTGCCAAAATTATTATTTCTCTTGCTGGAATATATATTGGATTATTTAAATATAAGCAATTATAGCTCCATAGATGAAACAATTTAATTATACTTTAATAATTATACTTTTTTCTTCATTCTTTAAAAATCTTCTTTATCTAATTCAGTTCTATATTTCGGAAATTTAGTAGAAATGTGTGGAGACCTTCCAGATGTATCTTCTGTGCCTCTTCTAAGCTTTTTGTCTTTTTGATTGATGTTATAGGAGATTTCTTCCACCTTTTCTCCTGTGTTACTAATTTTGACCATAAACCCAATTCCTAATATTTAGTCCATTCATAAAATTGTTTATTTTGGTAATTATTTTTAATTTCCAGTATGTATTTTTCAGATTGTCCTTTTGCATAATAGTCTTTTGTGTTTTAGAGGTACAATATCTCATTTAAATTTATTTGCACATTATTTATTAGAATTAAAAAAATTATTCTTGTGAGTTATCTGTCCTCAGGTGTGAACTGTCTTATATGTTCCTCTCAGCCTTTCTTTTTCACGTGTACTCCTTTTTCTCAAATGGTTGATGATTGCCAAAGCTGATTGTGTTGATAGTTAGCACAAGTCCCCTCTGCAGTGGTGTGGGTCTCATTGTCTTAGATGCTTTTCTCCTGAATGCAGGGCTGACTGCAGACTCTGCACTGTGACATGCCAACTAGCAGTCGCCTGTAGGGTTGGCATGGGTCTTGTCTCTCAATCTTCCCCTAAGGCTCTGAGCCGGGAATCTTAGACAACTGGGTACTCTTGCTGTTATAACAAAGATGCTTCTCCTTTTAAATAAGCCTCATACCTCCTGTTGCTTCATTCCCTCATTCTTTTCCTTCCGACAAGACATGTGAAGTCTGAGATAAGTATCTCCTAAGTGGTACAAGAAGGCAGTGTGCTTGACTGAGCCTAGGAGGCCGAGGAGGCATCCAGAGGAGCTGGTAGCAGGATCAAGATCCCAAATGAAGAGCCACGAGCAAAGGATAGAGACCCAGTGAGAAGAACCTCCTCTCAATATGGCGTCTGAAGCATTGGCCAGTGGTTCTGAGCTACAGAAGTCATAGTCTGGAATACTGGGTCACCCTCACCAGAGTGACATCTGACAGATGAAGCTGTGCATAGAGCAGTGAACTAAACAATGTATGAGATATTCTTAGATCATCAACTCAGGGAGGCTACAAAAGATACAAGAGGCTTTGCAGTGGTTAGGAGAGGCACCTAGTCATCAAGAAAAAAGGTCAGAATGTTTAAAGGATGGAATAGCAGGGTCAGAAAGAGATGCAGCAACCCAGATAACAGGTATTGAGCTTGACTGTATGGGAAACTTATATTAGCTCTGCATCAAATATATTAACACAGGACCTCCTTTATACCCCTAGACAAGAGCAAGACCTTAGGTCAAAGCAGCTTATCAAAATTGCCCTCTGCATGTGGTCATAAAGAAGAACACTGGGCAGGAATGCAGTAGATTGGGGCAGAGAGCTAGGTTATGAAGATCATCTCAACTTGAGAATAATTATGTAAGTAAGTGTGTGGTTCTCTCAAAGTGGTGAGGTTATGACTGCAAGAAAGAAGCTAACAGACACAACAACAGGAGGTAATATTTATTTACTCTAAGCTGGAGACAATACAGCATGATCTCAGATGCAGTACCTAGTACCCCAGTACCCCAGAGTTTCCCATGCAGACATCCAGGGATAGAGGACACCTCCCTGTGGAGGCAAAGTACCAGAAGCTCCCGTTGGTGTTCTCACAGCGGGGAAAAGATGGTTTACGCCCACCTGCCACCTCCCATCCCCAGCCAAATAATGATCATGAGGGTAAGTCTCTCTCTCAGCAGCCCAGGCTTCTGACCTGTCTTAGCTCCATTCTAGGTTTTTATGAGAGAAGGCTTTCAGAAGTCTTAGTTTTATCCTATAGCCAATAATAGTACATAATATGTGAGTTATGCTACTTTAGGATCTTCACTTCTCAGGTAGACTGCTCCAACACTCCTCACTTTCTCTCTTTACTGCTGACTGTCCTCTCCCCGTTCTTTTTGGCACCATCACTGAAAAATCAACTGACTGTATGTGTATGGTTTATTTTTGGACCCTGTGTTGTCATAGCTGTATTTTAGCATTTATTAATTCTATTATGCTCTATTTGGAAACCTTTCCTTAATGACAGCTGGAATATGAACTTCTTGAGGGATCAATTTCTATATTTTACTTATTTTTGCATTCTCAAAATGAGCACTCAATGGATGTTTGCTAAATGATGAATTAGAAAACTAGAATTTTGAGTTACTTACTTATTAGCAGGACTAATTGAATGTTAGCTAAAATAAAGACTGTATTTTCATCTGGCACTCCAATAATTTGAGAGCTGTAGAGGTCAGCCTTTCTGATATCATTCTAGTCCAAATTTTTACTTTAGTGACAAGCCCCGATGCCAAAGCTAACAGGAACAGAATAGTCACTATGATTACCCTGAGGTTAACATAGGCTATTAATTCAGTCTGGTTGGTTCTGTTTGTTCAAGGGAAGGAAAAAGAGATGAAGCCATGGCAGTTTTTCTTATTGGGTTTCCTAAAAAAATTGTGAATTGATGGTTAAATCACTACCCCGTGTGTTCCTAAAAAGTAATAAGAGCCTGGAGTTCATGAATTAACTCCTTAATTTGCTGGGAATTTGTTCACTCTATTTTTTAGCATAGCAGAAGACAAAGCTTTCCTTTATATGATGAGCTGGTCATTTATTCTGTATTAGACTTCTCTCTCGTGTGTTAGTGTCGCAGTATATTCATGTGCTCTATTGTAGTTTCATGTATCTTCTTCACAGAAGTACATCCACATGCATTATACTTGGCACACTTGGTATTGGCTTTGATCTGTAACTATCTGTGTGAGTAGAGAATCTCCAGCTGCCATTATGGAGTCATTAAAGAAGGACTGGGAAGTGGAGTGGAGCACACGATCTAGTCATTTAAGCCGATCCTGGCTGTATTTGGTTTGCCTGATGAGTGGGTATGGCTTCAAAATTTGAAACATTGCGTTTGATTTTCATGCTTATTTTATATGCTTATTTTAAATCCATCTAAATGTAAGGTGCTTTTAATGGACAGATTGAAGTTTAGGGCTTTTCATGACTCTTGATCTTCTGTCTCAGTAAAAATTAAGAATTTTTAAAAACAGGTCTCAGCGAGGAGTCATTTAGTTGTAAGGAACAGAAAATCAATTCAAACTGGCCATAGAAAAGGAAATAAATTGGCTATTATAACTGAGAGTTCTAGGGATACTTCAGTCTCGGAGATAGCTGTATTCAGGGGTTCAAAAAGACCATCAGGCCTTTCTTTTTCTCTCTTTTCCCATCCTCATTCTTGTATCTTTGCTTTTCTTCACCTTTTTCAGTATTAAGAAGGTTGTTGTCACAATAGCACCAGATTTCATTATCCATAGAGTTCATGATTCAAGAGGAAGAGAAATCACAACTGCTATGGCCAAGATTGTTAAGCTTCCTCACCTTATGTGTGTTTTACTTTTCTTTCTCTCTTTCTTTTCTTTTCTTCTCCTCTCTCTCTCTCTCTCTGATTTAGAAGTCCATGCTTTTATCCACTGTGCCCTACTTTCTATGGAAGCTATGAGAACTTGCCTACAAAGGAAACATGGTATCAGTAGAAGACTTGGCATCATCTGTAGGAAAGGAGTGGAATGGACACAAACAGGAGGAAGTGAATAGAAGCTTTTGTGAGAAAGGTTTAGGTTGCAGAACTCAGTGTCTTAAGGCCTACAATTAAAGTGTAAGGGGAGGGAAATGGAGTGCACACAATCTCAGGATATAGTCCTGTGTGGGAAAAGAACATGAAAATGGACAAATGAAATTGGCTTCTGATAAGGCCAAGAAAGGGGGCTGCGCAGAGGGACACTGGTGGGCTGAATCCAGGATATGAGCTTCCTTCTCAGGAAAGAAGTAGAGGGGTAAAAATTACGCACTGACTAGTTTATAGATAAGTGGGATAAGAGTGTGACAAGTAACACACAACATAACACACTTAACTATAGTGATACTAAAAAATAAAAGCCCCAGATAGTTACAGAAAAGTGAAAAGGGGTAATAATAAAATAATGTATTAATGGGATGAAATAAAATATACTCGCTTAAAGCACACGTTCAAAGGCACTAAATAATAACTTTAGTCAGATTCCAAGGAGGAACAAATTTAAGTTCTTTGGACAAGGTCCGATTATGTTGGTTGAATTCATGCTTTATTTTCCCTGAGATAACACTCTGCATACATCTTAACATCCTTACACAGCATTTTCCAAACTTGCTGAACGTATGTACCAGCTCCTGGGGTGCTTGTTAAAATATAGATCTTCAGCCTAGCCCCCAGAGATTCAGAGTCAGAGTGTTGGTGGTGATTTTGGGCATGTTTGGGAAATGCTAACCGTAGGGAGAGGTAGCCTGTTGTTCCTTAGCATCTCCAGATGTTTTTCTCTCTCCCCAAGTACACATAGAACAGAGGCCAAATGGGTATATACCAAGCTCCGGGGTACAGTGCTATGATTTAATGGGCTGAATGCCAGCAGGAACCTTTAAGGTGTTATTAAGGGCCAACTATCTGGGACCAATTGAAATTGAGCTTGCTTAGAGTAGGTTCTTAACTTAGAATAGCTTAAGGCTTACAATTAGACTCAGCTACTTTCTCTCTCTCTCTCTCTCTCTCTCTGTCTCTCTCTCTCTCTCTCTCTCTCTCTCTCTCTCTCTCTCTCTCTCTCTCTCTCTGTCTCTCTCTCGTCTCTCTCCCTCTCTTTCAGGTAGGGTGTTGCTCTATCATTCAGGCTGAAGTGTGTGGCATAATCATAGCTCACTGCAGCCTTGGTTCTCGCTTAAGGCCTATAATTAGATTCAGCTCGCTTGCATGCCTTTCTTCCTTCCTTCCTTCCTTCCTTCCTTCCTTCCTTCCTTCCTTCCTTCCTTCCTTCCTTCCTTCCTTCCTCTCTCTCTCTCTCTCTCTCTCTCTCTCTCTCTCTCTCTCTCTCTTTCTTTCAATAGGGTCTTGCTCTATCACTCAGGCTGGAGTGCAGTGGCAAAATCATAGCTCACTGCAGCCTCAACCTCCTGGTGACAAGCAATCCTTCTGCCTTGGCCTCCCAAAGTATTAAGATTAAAGGCATGAGCCACCAGCTGACATACATAAACTTTTTTTTAGAAAGGTTAATACTAAGAGTGTAAAACATTCACTCAAGTTTTAATAATCAATAAATATTTGTTGTTATTTGCACTCATAAAATTTGCAGATTGTAAACAGGTCGACTTGTGCTCTCATTAAGACACTAATGTCTTAAGACACCAAGCAAGGTCCCCTGGTGAAGTTTTGGGAGAAAATTGGAGGTGGACTGTGGGGAAGGCATAAGAGTTTGTACTTTTACTAATCCTAAGGCAGAAGTTATCAAATATGGCTGTGGATCCTGCAAGTCCTCAAACCATTTCAGAGTGTCCATGGGTCAAAACCATCTTCATACTAAGGGGACTGAGATATTGTTTGCTTTTTCACTGCGTTGATACTTGCATATTGGTGCAGAAGCATTTGGAGGGCAGGGTAGTCAAACTCCTGGCCCCTTTGTCCAAATCACGGTAGTGGCATCAGACTGTGCAAGTAGTCACTGAATGCTTCCTCACCACACAGTTTTTCATTTTTTTAAATACAGTTGTGTTTACAAATGTCTTCGATGAAATAGTAATTATTACTTTGTCATCTTGACCCTCAAGAACATGCCTTTTAAAAATACTATGTGACAAAATGGAAAGTACAAAATACTTGTGCCGTATGCTAAACTATAATGGCTGTCTCAGGAAGAAACTTTTTCCCATAGAACATTATTTTTACTTGAAAGGACTATCGACAGATAAACTGGTTATTCAGACTTGGATATTTGGTGGAAATTAAAATAAATAAATAAATGAAGTAAGTTCATCACTTCAAGGAAAATAATTGACAATGTTTGTTACAGTATTAGTCTGTTTTCATGCTGCTGGTAAAGACATACCCAAAACTGGGTTATTTATACAGAAAAAAGGGTTTAATGGACTTACAGTTTCATGTGGCCAAGGAGGCCTCCCAATCATGGTGGAAGGCAAGGAGGAGCAAGTCACATCTTACGTGAATGGCTGCAGACAGAGAGCTTGTGCAGGGAATCACCTCTTTATAAAACCATCAGATCTTGTAAGACTTATTCACTGTCATAAGAACAGCATGGGAAAGACTAGCCTCCATGATTCAATTACCTCCCATTGGGTCCCTCCCACAATGTGTGGGAATTCAAGATGAGATTTGGGTGGAGACAGACAAACCATATTATTTTGCCCCTGGTCCCTCCAAATCTCGTGTCCTCACATTTCAAAATCAATCATGCCTTCCCAACAGTCTCCCAAAGTCCTAACTTATTTCAGCATTGACTCAAAAGTCCACAGTCTGAAGTCTCATCCAAGTCAAGGCAAGTCCCTTTCACCTGTGAGCCTGTAAAATCAAAAGCAAGTTAGTTACTGCCTAGATACAATGGGGATACAGGCACTGGGTAAATAACAGCCATTCCAAATGGGAGAAATTGGCCAAAACAAAGGACTACAGTCCCCATTCAAGTCTGAAATCCATGGGGGCAGTTAAATCTTAAAGCTCCAAAATGTTCTCCTTCGACTCCATGACACGCGTGATCATGTTAATGCAGGAGATGGGTTCCCATGGTCTGGGACAGCTCTGCCCCTGTCACTTTGCAGGGTGCAGCTTCCCTCCTGGTTGCTTTCACGGCCTGGCATTGAGAGTCTGCAGCTTTTCTAGGCACACAGTGCAAGTTGTCAGTGGATCTACCATTCTGGGGTCTGAAGGATGGTGGCTTTCTTCTCACAGCCCCACTAGGCAGTGCCCCAGTGAGGACTTTCTGTGGTGGCTCTGACCCCACATTTCTTTTCTGCACTGCCCTAGCTGAGGTTCTTTATGAGAGCCCCATCCCTGCAGCAAACTTCTGCCTGGATATACAGGCATTTCTACACATCCTCTGAAATATATGTGGAGGGTCGCAAACCTCAGTTTCTTGACCTCTATGCACTAGCAGGCTTAACACCAATAGAAGCTGCCATGGCTTGAGATTTGCACCCTCTGAGGCCATGGCTCAAGCTCTACATTGGCCTCTTTCAGTCATGGCTGGAGGGGCTGGGATATAGGGCAACAAGTTCCTAGGTGGCACACAGCACAGGGACCCTGATCCCAGTCCACAAAACTACTTTTTCCTCCTAGACCTCTGGCCCTATTATGGGAGGGGCTGCTGTGAAGACCCCTGACACCCTGGAGACATTTTCCTCATTATCTTGGGGATTACCATTCAGCTCCTGGTTATTTATGCAAATTTCTGCAGTTGGCTTAAATTTCTCCTCAGCAAACGGGATTTTCTCTTCTGTTGTGTTGTCAGGCTGCAAATTTTCTGAACTTTTATGCTTTGCTTCCCTTATAAAACTGAATGCCTTTAATAGCACCCAAGTCACCTCTTGAATGCTTTGCTGCTTAGAGATTTATTCCACCAGATACCCTAAATCATCTCTCTGAAGTTCAAATTCTGCATATCTTTAGGCCAGGGGCAAAATGCCTCCAGTCTCTGTGCTAAAACATAACTTTGGAACTTTGCTCCAGTTCCCAACAAGTTCCTCATCTTCATCTGAGACCACCTCAGCCTGGATATCATTATCAGCATTTTGGTCAAAGCCATTCAACAAGTCTGTATGGAGTTCCAAACTTTTCTACATTTTCCTGTCTTTTTCTGAGCCATCCAAACTGTTCCAACCTTTGCCGGTTGCCTAGTTCCAAAGTTGCTTCCAAATTTTTAGGTATCTTTTCAACAGCACCCCCCTCTACTGGTACCAATTTACTGTAATTAGTCTGTTTCACACTGCTAATAAAGATATACCCAAGACTGGATAATTTATATAGGAAGAAGGGGTTTAATGGGCTTACAGTTTCATGTGGCTGGGGAGGCCTCACAATCATGGTGGAAGGCAAGGAGGAGCAAGTCACATCTTACATGGATGGCAGGCAAAGAAGGAGAGCTTGTATAGAGGATCACCTCTATAAAACCATCAGATCTGGTGAGGTGTATTCACTATCATGAGAATAGCACAGGAAAAAATTGCCCCTGTGATTCAATTACCTCACACTGGGTCCCTCCCATAATTTTGGGAATTCAAGACGAGATTTGGGTGGGGACACAGCCAAACCATATCAGTTACCAATGATGAAATTTTGAACTTACAAGAAAAAAATGAGAATTTTGGAAAACCTGTATCTGCAACTATAAACTTCATAGTTTCCTAATATCAACTATTGAGGCAAGACTTTTCTGATGAGATTGGTGGTGATATTAATGCATGGAATTTTAAAAACTTTTGTGAAATGTTTCAACATTGGGAAGGTCAGCTCATTTTCCAAAGGACCAGTAGTGCATGATGTTACACAATCAGTATTCAAAGTCAGGATTGACTAGTCAGTACTTTTTTGTTTGTTTTTAGACCAATGGATTTTAGTGTAACAGAGTATTTAATGTAACAAAGAAAGTTCATTGATAGGATTTCAAATTCCACATTACAAATAACCTTTAAGAAACCACCATATGTTGAATTTTGGTGTAATATCAAATAATAAATATTCACAATTAACTGAAAAAGCTACTAACATACTCTTTCCTTTTTCAATTACATATCTGTGTGAGGACAGATTTTCTCCATAAACTTCAAACAAAATATATTGCAACAGATTGACTGCAGAAGCAGATCTGAGAATCCAGCTGTCATCTATTAATCCATTAAAAAGATTTGCAAAATTGTAAGCCAGTGTCACTCTTTTCAAGATTTTTTTGGTTTTGTTTTGGAAAAGGTAGTTATTTTTCATAAAAGCATGCTATTTTTGTTAATGTCATAGATTTATTTTCTTTTTAAATGAATTAATGAAATTTTAATTTTTTCTTTATTTCTAATATGATAAATATTGATAGATTATAATTCACAGAAAGAAAAGCTTTGAGTCCTTCAATAATTTATAAGGGTTTAAAGGGGTCTTGGAACTAGAGGGTTGAACTGCTGACCCAAGGTGTGACTGATTAAGGGGATGGCTACATGGTAACCATCTGGGCCTCCTGAGAGGACTGCCTCGTAGTGTTCATCTCTTCAGCCTGTAATCACGTAAAGGGGATCTAGGTTCTTCCATCTCCCATTAGTAGACACAGTTCCTACCAGCCCACACCCTAAAGTCTGTCATTTCTGAGGCAGAAGCAATAACTGAGCATTTCCTTGATCAGGCCACACCTTGTCTCCCATATTACTGGATTTATGTGTAAATAAGACAGTTAAATAGAGTTCTCAGTATTTTTCCAATCAGACACTGCTTTCAATTTTCACAGATCTGACATTGATCACGTAGTTATAATAGTAAGTTTTAATGAAGTGGCCACCTGTTGTCTTTGGAGTCTAACAGGCTCACCTATTTCATGCCCTTGTGACTTCGGGCAAGTCATTTTTATCTCTCAGAGCAACAGTGTTCTATGTATCAGGAAAGACTGGGTTCACAGTAAGTTTACTCATTGTGTTGATACTAGGTGTATTAACAGTTTTGTTATACTCCCTGTTCCCATTGGCAATTTTCTTGGGCTTGGAGGTTTGAGATGGCAGTGAGCTTGACTAGTCTATTTGTAAATCACAGCTGAATTGACTGTAGACTCTTGTTAGAGAAAGCTGTTCATCTCAACTGTTTTGGATTATATACATATTTTTATAATAAATTCCATCTTCACACACACACATACACACACAAACACACACACAAGTACAAAGATTGCACAGAAAAGCCAGTATAAAGTCATTTGGCATATGATCAGTCATAACTTTTAGATTATCAGCTAACTTCTACTGACTCTTCAGAAAGCCAATGAACACGTAGATGTCTTGCTAGTGAGAATGAATAGCTTTCAGGAAAAGGGTAGGTCCTTTGAGACTGTCTCTCCTCTTGAAGATGTGTGCTATACTTTTAGATGAGAACACATAAATAAGCCTAAATCATACCAGACATTGTTCAGAATTATTCTTTTATACTAAATCATTCTCCATGTGCTATTTTTAAAATGTAGTTTTGGTCTTCTCTAGTTTTTCTGGGAAATTCCTTTTCTGTTGAAAACAGAGCATTGAAAGGAGAGGGCACATCATTGCTTTCATGGGTTTTATTCCCCATTCCATAGAGATCTCCCTTGACCTGTGATACTGTGGCTCCTGGAAGATTTTGGAATTGTTTTTTTTAAAAATTATTTATTTATTTTTAAATTGCATTTTAGGTTTTGGGGTACATGTGAAGAACATGCAAGATAGTTGCATAGGCACACACGTGGCAGTGTGATTCACTGCCTTCCTCCCCTTCACCTTTATCTGGCATTTCTCCCCATGCTATCTCTCCCCGACTCCGGGAATTGTTATTGCATGGGGTTAGGGGGTCTTTATGCGCAAATACATATTCTCAAAGGACACTGAAAGTATAAATGCCTTTAGGTGAAGTTTGGGCGAAAATAGCATTAAAAGGGAGTCTTAAAATTTGAAAAGAGTCATGTCACAGTAGTCTACGCAACATGAAGTCGCCTCTGGTGTATTCAGCCCCTACCTCTGCACTGGTATGGAGAGTTATTGCTTCTGCCTCAGAAATGACAGACTTTAGGGTGTGGGCTGGTAGGAACTGTGTCTACTAATGGGAGATGGAAGAACCTAGATCCCCTTTACGTGATTACAGGCTGAAGAGATGAACATTACGAGGGAGTCCGCTCAGGATGCCCAGATGGTTACCATGCAGCCATCCCCTTAATCAGTCACACTTTGGGTCAGCAGTTCAACCCTCTAGTTCCAAGACCCCTTTAAACTCCTATAAATTATTGAGGGACTCAAAGAAAAGCTTTGAGTCCCCAGGGAGCTCCTCACTCTCTGCTTGTTATCTTTCCATTTATTCACATCTCTTCAGTCAGATGCCTAGATTAGACTCCGTCTTGCTTTAAACCTCCCTTAATGATTGGTTTAGGGTATATTTGCTGCTTCTCCCTCTCTGTCCTTTTTTGACATTATCATCTTTTCTTAAAGACCACCACCTCCTACCAGTTTTTATTTATGACAAAGTCCTATGACTTTGAGGTGTAAAATTAATGAAATTTAGAAACTGGAAAGAGAAAATGGGTAAGTGAAAGGGTAGGACACACTGCTTTGGAGACCGTATACGTAAATTTCTGGGCATGTGTGAAAGCTTTCGAGGTACTTCTTTCTCATGGAGCACATTGTTTATGTTCCCATCCTGCACATAAATACCTCAGTAGTAGTGAGGCTTCACTTGCATTCAGTTCCATTCAAACCCTACTTGACATTCTTCCATTGTATTCTTCCAGACTATTTGGGCACATTTGCCTCTACTCAGCGAACGTAATACTTGTGTTCAGCCAATGGTGCTTAAGATTAATCAACAGACCTTCTGAAATGCTTGAAGTAAAACAAAATACTCTTTTGAGAAAGCCATACTCCTAGAGTGTTGGAAATACAAGTATTGCTTAAAAAATCATCTCATAGATAAGTGCCATTATAGTTAAACTACTTGCTTGCTGGAGGTAGAACAAGGACATAATCCAAGTGGCTTCACTTGCCACCACTGATTTTTCCCATTTATTGTACCTGTAAAGGACTCCAGTTCAATTGAATATGATGGAATTATTTCAGACTGAGTTGCTAGAAATAATCCTGCTCTGAAAAACCTAGAGATGTACTGTAACAATGTCCCCGTATTTTTAGTGAATTAGCAAATAAAAAAAGAGTACTTTGGATCCAGTAGAGGAAGCAGGCAAATAAGCAGTACACCCATCAAGACTTCTTCTTATTTTTTTTTAAGATGGAGTCTCGCTCTGTTGCCAGGCTGGAGTGCAGTGGCGTGATCTTGGCTCACTGCAACCTCCACCTCCTGGAATCAAGCAATTCTCCTGCCTCAGCCTCCCAAGTAGCTGGGATGACAGGCCTGCGCCACCACACCTGGCTGATTTTTGTATTTTTAGTACAGATGGGGTTTCACCATGTTGGCCAGGTTGGTCTTGAGCTCCTGACCTCAAGTGATCTGCCCACCTCAGCCTCCCAAAGCACTGGGATTACAGGCATGAGCCAAGCCTTACTTTTGTATATTAATTAAATGTTCTTAGTTTTCACTGATAGTTAAATTTCATGTAGATGCTTGTCATGCCTAAGGTAGGAAGAAATATTTTCTGTGCAGGAGTGAAAATAGGCTAGAGTTCCGTTTGGTGTGTATGTGTGGGGTTTTTGCGTTTTTGTTTCTTTGTTTTTCGAGACAGTCTCACTCTGTTGCATAGGTTGCAGTACATTGATGTAATCACGGCTCGCTGCAGCCTCCACCTCCTGGCCTCAAGTGATCCTTGCTCCTTAGTCTCAGCTGGGATTACAGGCAAGCACCACCATGCCTGGCTAATTTTTGTATTTTTCAGTAGACACAGGGTTTCGCCATGTTGGCCAGGTTGGTCTTGAACTCCTGATCCACCTGCTTCAGCCTCCCAAAGTGCTGGGATTGCAGGCATGAGCCACTGTGCCTGGCCCCCTTTTTTTATTCTGAGACAGGATCTTCCTCTGTCACCCAGGCAGGAGTGCAGTGGTACAAACAGCTCACTGCAGCCCTGACCTCCCTGGGCTCAAGTGATCCTCTTCAGACTCCTGAGTAGCTGGGCCCATGGACCCATACCACCAACCCTGGCTACTTCTAAAAAATTTTTTGTGGAGATGTGGTCTTACCATGTTGCCCAGGGTGGTCTTGAACTCCAGGGCTCGAATGATCCTCCTACTGTGGCCTCCCAAAGTGCTTGGGGTGGCACCCAACCTAGAGTTCTCTTTGTAATCTTTATCATGCATGTAACTTAATCAGGTTTTTGTATAGGGGCTTACTCATGGTATCCAGCTCAAATGATTATTGGTTTTCTGCACTATCTTCAGTGGTCTTTGCCATTTTGGAGAGTGTCCGAGAATTGTAAGAGACACTTAGATACTCTGAGATCATCCAAAAGTATCTGAGAGTATCTGAAATATGTAATAAATCTGTTTATTAATAAATGAGTAAAAAATATTTACCGAGTACTTTATGCTTTAGCTAGTTGCAGTAAATACAGCAAACAACATGAGTTTTATTAGGTGTTAGTAAAAGTAAATTTTATAATGTTGCTTTGGTTTTTATTATTAATAGATAGCATTAGTTACTGTTTTCTTTCCCAAAAAAACTGTATTGATAAAAAAAGTGTCCCTTCTTTATGAAGTAATTTGTTCCCCTTTTATGAAGTAATTCAGTGATCTCTTTATTTATGTATTGTAACCATATGTATGCAGCCAGAAGTTACTCTTCTCTACCCTCCCTCCCACAACTAAATAGCTTTGGGCAGCAGCATGCAGTTTTTTTGCTATTAAGTTTCTGTGAAGTAAGGCCAGAAAGCTTTAAACATATTTTGACCAAGATGGTTTAGGAGTCTGGTTATTTCTCAATTTGTTCTGACTGGCTTGACTGAATAACATCTTGGATTTTCAAAGAAGTGTTGTGTAATGCGTGTTTTCTCACTTGAGCTCATACTACAAGACATTCTTAGGCTGATAAATGTATCTCCCACCCAGTGTAACATAGAGAACTCTCAGTTTAGGAGAAGTCTCCCTGCTCAGAAACTGGTCTCCCTGTCTTAGATTTTTACCAGGACATGGTAGATTCCTGTCTGTTTTTACCTTCTGAGCAAGTTTGGACTTGCTCCCTCTTTTACTAGTCTTTAAAGTTTTCCATTAAAAAAAATTAATTTTGTAAAAATTTGAAACAGTTTCCAACACCGAAAAGGTGCAAGAACAGTACAACTGTCTTTTGCATCCCAAAGTTTTCGAGAGTAAGTTGCCAACATGGTGCTTCATCATCCTCAAATATGACAAGGAAATTCTCCTGTGTAACCCAGCATGTAAAATAAAATCAGAAAATTAGCATTGACTTCTTACTACCACCTAATCCTCATAAGAGAGGTCTGTGAAAACTAGTCAACTGACAAAAAAAGAAAATTTGAATACTGCATTATAGAAAAAAGGTCATGATAATTCTCAGTTGGGAGAAGTGTACAGAAAAATATGTACACTTAATGTAAACTGAATGGCAAATCAAGAGGCAGGAGAAAATGATCATGAAAATGGGGCTGCTGTCCATGTGTTTCTCTAGCAGTTCCACGATACATCTTCATTCACTTTGATGCTGAATACATGAGCTCTTCTGTGATGGATCACTTGACCACTGCATACCACCAGCCTTTGACTTTGCAGCTCGCCCTGGTAACTTTTCTCAAAGTCAGCTATTTTGGTTTTGTTGATCTGCTTCTTGACGTAGCTTCTGAGAGTTTAGTAATTCAGTGCCATTGTAGAAATTTCAGTATATCAAAAGGATTCTTTCATGTAGGTGGGTTGCAGCTGCCCACTGCAGTATTTAGATGGTCTCACATGAATGAATGTCTAGCCTTATTGCTCTGTTACTGAAGAATGAGAAAAGTTGCTCTCTGTGATCAAATAGGTTACCCTTTCCTTTCCTTTTATTCCTGAGCAAATAATCCTAAATAGAGTTCTACATATAATTTTTCTCTGATTTATATTATAAAATGCCAAAGTGGCATTATGTTGTGAAATAGATAGCTAAAGAACAGAAGAAACTAAAGAACAGAAGCAAAAAAGCTTATCAATAAGGCTAGCTCTTTAAAAGAACTATTATAGGAAATCTTCATTTTAAAACTTTTCCTGGTAAGTTTTTAAAGTACATTTTATATAAATGTGGATTAGCTTTAAAGTTTTTTGAACATTTTAAGAAATTCAAGAAAAAATTCACATATCCTATCACCATATCAAAATGACTTAAGTTCTTTATTGTTTATATGTATATTTGTATAACTCTTATAATCAGGACTTATTTATATTGAAAGTTATACATATAGATTCTGATTGTGATATATGTTCTTTAAGGCTCTTGCAGACCAATTTGAAGATAAAAGTACATCTGTATTGGAACGCCTAAAGATTTTCTATTGCTGTCAAGTACCACCTCATTGGGCCATTCAGGTATTTTTGTTGTTTGTCATTGGGTATGGAAAATTCTTGGTATTAGAAAGGTAAATGCATTATAAAATGATGATGTCAATTTATGTTTGAATTTTCAAATATTTTGCTGAAGATAGTAAATGTATCTACCTGGCCATTGCTAACTACTTCAAATTGCTTTTTTTGATTAAAGTGATATTAGACTCATAAAACATTTTTAAAAGAACTGAAAACTATATGAAATAGAATTCTAGAAATTAAATAATAGGTGAATCATAAATGCTTGCATTTTCAAAGTAACTCTTTTTTAAGGGATGAGGTCTTGCTTTATTGTCCAGGTTGGAGTGCAGTGGCTATTCACAGGTGTGATGATTGTGCATTATAGCCATGAACCCCTGGGCTTAAGCAATCATTCCTGCCTCACCCTCCTAAGCAGCTGGGACTACAGATATGTACCACTATGCCTGGCTTTGAAATAATTTCTTATATTAAAATTATTTTGAGGACTTTCTGCCAAAGAATGAACCTTTTAACAAAGTTGTTTACAAAAAGCAAACAAAAGCATTTATTTGATATACTTTATGTTGTGAGATACCCATGACTTCTCTCCTCTTCCTGAGGGTATGAGAATACCTACTATAGCTCCTACTGCCACATGGTGGGGTGGGGATTCTGGCCTCTTGTACACATGGTTCTCCTGTATTATAGGTGTAGTTCCCAATTTTGTAAAATTTTAGCACTGAAAATAACTTAGCCTTTCCAGTGTTGATCATGCAAGTGTACGTGAACTAGGTTTCTACTTCCTCACTTTTAGTCTACTTTACCTCCTTTCCTTTGCTTTTCATTGGGTTGTGATTATACCAGCTAATAACAACCAACTTTTACTGCATACTTAGTATGATGCATACATTTTATTCTACATTCCACACATATTCTTTTATTGCAACAATTTAAAAAAATATCTGTTTTGCACGTGAGGAAGCTAAGTCACAGAGAGGTTAAGTGGAGTCAGATGGTGCCTGTCAGGGGATTACAGATGATTTATCTGCTATTGTAATTTTAATCAGCTCTCTGTCCTCTCTTTCATGGATCATACACATTGAGAGTTAGAATCACAAATGCTAATCCACCATTCAATTATTCAGAGTCTCAATTATAAGACTTCTTAGAGTAGGTTATATGTTCTTAAACACAGGGTGAACTAGGAGGTTTATTACGCATTGGAGTTCGTTTTATATATTGAAGGAATCTCAATAAAACATACACAAGTGAAAAAGCTTTATGATGTCTCAAAAGGAATAGCTTGTTCATAAGAATGTGTCAACAGCTGGAATTTTTTAGTGCGTTTTTGACTCTGAAATTTGTTAGGTGCTTTATATTATGTGGCTTGGTGGATAAACATTTCAGACTGAACTATTATGTTAGATTGTGTCTGTTGAGGGTATTGAACAGAAACATTAGGAAACTTAAATACTTTTCAAACTGAATTTAGGCCAAATGCTTATCTGCGTAGGAGGCTGTGGATTTCAGGATCTTCAGATAGTCAGAGAAGGATCCTTTTTCTTTAAGAAGTTGATTACTTTTTTTTGCATCATAGGGAATAATGATATCTTTATATATTATTTTAAAGATTGAGAAATAACAGAACAGTTTATTATAAAAAGATAATTAGTCTCTACCACTAACTAGCCATATCATCTTGGATGTCATCAACTTTTTCGTCTGTTAAATGAAGATACTGTATTGCTCACTGCATAAGCACTAAGATTTATTCCAGCTCTCATGCTATGTTGAGTTTTTGAAATGTCTAATTATATTCTCTAAAATAGCCAAATTCTCCTATTATATTTTCATGGGTTACTGATGTATTGGAGCATTCTCAGTATTTATTTTGAAAATATGTAGCTTATAATTTTTAGATGTATTTTATTTACTTTCTGATATTGTCAGTCCTGGACTTTCTGGACTTAACTCTTAAATATATTGAATTTTCAGAGTAGTAAAAATATACTTAAGGGAAAATAATACAGCTCTCACTAATATGAAACTACACCTTATTTGAACCTTACCTAATTTTTTAAACCTTTTAAATTTTTTTTCCTATTTGTGCAGGTGTTAACCCTTATAAACCATGGTATATTTGTTTTTAAATGTGTTTAACCTTCACTGACCTTAACTCAGTTTGCTCTTTTTTATCTGCCAGGGACTGGGAAATTAAGTAGCTAAGTTTGTTAGAATGTGCTTAAAATAAATCTAAGTAGCTTTCAGTGAGATAGAGCTAGATATGCCCTTATAAATAAAATTCAGAAGGGCTAATGCATAGATTTTATGTCATCTCTGTTGACTGCTCAGAGTTTTAAAAATTAATTTATTGGATCTCAGCCTTATAAATTAAAGATTGTTGTATATAGACTGTCTAGGTAAAAAATAACTATTGATTTTTGCTTTTTAAGTTCTTAGAAACCATTGGATATATTTAGTATTTTTCAACAGTTTCTATATTGTTTTTTAATTCCTTATACCGTATAGAGGCTTGTTTTCTAAAGTAAAGGTATGTATTGAATTATTACAAACTTCTAAGTAGTAGAGATTGTAGAAATTATGCATTTGTTACAATAAGTAGAGCCCTAAAAAGACAGATTAGGTATACCCACGAGAGAAACAGGAATCTCTCTTTACATCAAGAAATGTTAATTACTTTAACTTGATTTTTCTAGCGCCAACTTGCAAGTTTGCTCTTTGAGTTGGGATGTACCAGTTCAGCTCTTCAGATATTTGAAAAGCTAGAAATGTGGGAAGATGTTGTCATTTGTTATGAAAGAACAGGGCAGCATGGAAAGGTACGTAATCGTCAAGTCTGATGGACTGGTGAGAACCTTCCTTCTGGGAGCATCTTCTCATTTGTTTTGTTTTTCAAGCCCACTTTTGCCAGTATTCACTTATATTCCTTTTTTGACTTTTTTTTAAGAAAACTTTTAAATGTTTTCTCTGATTTGCATTGGGGCAGATTATTTTATATGTTTGCATGGGTATGTGTATATGGAAGAGGAAAGTGGCCTGAGATTGGGATTTCACATTTAAGAAAGACAAACAAGAGCTATGAAGACATGGCATTTTGAGTTCCTTTACTCACCTTCTCTGGTAGGATGACTTCAAAGTGAAATAATTTGAATTATTTTAATTATTAGTGAGTTGCCTGATGATTAGATGCTGTGGGCCTCAAGGGAGGTTACCTGGAGAGAGAGCAGCTGCCTTGGTTTGTATAAGAAAATCCAAAGTGTGTGGTGACCCCTCTTGAGGCAGAAGAATTTTCAAGTGTGTAATGCATATTTCATTCTACCCTTAAATTGGGTCAGGAGGGAAAATGTTGCAATATTTGCATCTGTTATTAATCAGTTGTTTTTTTCCCCTCACACATGTACAGAATATTAAGAAGAATAAGGGGCTCTGTATTGTCAGTCACTTTAAGAACTGACACATTGAGCTCATATGTTAAATTTTGGATTAAAATTTTAAAAGACTAAGTTGAGTACACAAGCAAGCAGAGTAAAGTCCACAAATTGGATAATTTATGCCTACGGTCAACCTTTTGCCATCACCCTAAAAGGAGCAATAGTGGTTCAAGCATGTGTTTTGCTTTTCCCTTTCTTTCTTTTTCTTTTCTTTTCTCTTTCTTTCTTTCTTTTTTTTTTTTTTTTTGTGATATGGGGTCTAGCTCTGTTGCCCAGGCTGGAGTGCAGTGGTGTGATCTTGGCTCACTGCAACCTCCGCCTCCCAGTTTCAAGCAGTTCTCCTGCCTCAGCCTACTGAGTAGCTGGGATTACAGGCACCTGCCACTACACTCAGCTAATATTTGTATTTTTAGTACAGACAGGGTTTCACCATGTTGGCCAGGCTGGTCTTGAACTCCTGACCTCATGATCTGCCCACCTCGGCTTCCCAAAGTGCTGGGATTACAAGCGTGAGCCATCACACCCAGCTGCATGTGTTTTTCTTAAATACTTTCCTATGTCTATTTTAGATTAATAGTGAAAGTTACTTTTCTTTCTCCAATCAATTAATGGCAGTAAAGGTGTTTGAATTGCAGTGACTTAAAGAGAAACCAGAATAAGAACAAATTTTTAATGTGGAAGATTATAGACTGGGCATGGTGGCTTACTTGTAATCCTAACACCTTGAGAAGTTGAGGTTGGAGAATTGCTTGAGCCCAGGAGTTCAAGATCAGGCTGGGCAACCAAGTGAGACCCCATCTCTACAAAAAAAGCAAAATTAAAAAATAAAAAATTAGCTGAGTGTGGTGGTGCATGCCTGTAGTCCCAGCTACTTGGGCGACTGAAGCAGGATTATTACTTGAGCCTGGGAAGTTAAGGCTGCAGTGAGTTGTGATCACGCCACTGCACTGCAGCTTGGATGACAAAAAAGATTATATAATTACAATATCTTGATTCTGGGAAAGAACCCTATAAACTTCCATTCTAGCTCCCTCCTTTTGTAAATAAGGTAAGGTTTACCTTATGATTTGCTTCAGATCACAAGCTGCTTATTGACTATTTATTTGGGAGGCAGTATGGCATGGTGGCTAAAAGCATAGCCTCTGGTCTCTGGCTGCGTGTACTCAAATGCCAGCCTTGCCCCATGCTAGCTTTGTGAAATTGGGCAAGTTGCTTTAATCTTCTTTGTCTTAGTTTCCTCATCTGGAAGCACTTAATCAATGCCTTACAGGTTTTGGTAAGATAAAGATACGTAAAGTACCTGCAGTGGTGCTTACCTCATAATGTGACATAAGTGTTTGCTGCCATTACTTGCTGTGATTCTATGAGATGTTTTTTCTTCATATTTTAATATCTCTAAGATTGGAATGTATTTAACAATTGATGGCATCTTCCATTTGCTCTAAGTCAGGTGGGGCTGTCCCGTCAGGTTGTGAATACCTGTGCATGTGAAAGTTACTTATAGCTATATTTAGGTCACGATTTCAGTTGAGTTGTGGACAGTGTCAACACTACATATTTTGTGTTTAATTGCCATTTAAAATATCTTCAAAAGGATTTCATTATGATTTGACACTGAAACAAAAAGTTATTGAATGCAAAGAAAAAGTCAGGACCAAAGTAGAGAAATGAAAACTTGGTATTACTAAAATAAACATTTGCCATTGGATAAATTGTCACAATTCCATTTCCTTTTCTTTAAAAGCAGCAACCAAGTGCTTTATGGGAGCCAAGAAAGAAAGATACCCAAAAGTAGATGAAACTTTCTTTTGTACTGAGATGTATAAAGAAAGTCTGTCATTTAAAATGTCAAGCAGTCTATTGAAGCCAGGAGGAATTGCCACATTTTTTCTGAATAGATTGAAAAGTATCAAAGCAAACAAGAGGCATTAGGTTATAATTAAAAGCATTTTTTTCTTTCTTTAACAGAGTTTGTCTTACAACTGACAGCATCTCAAATTTGATGAAATATAGTATTATATGTCTTCAGAGACTTAAATATCTTTTTAGTGCCAATTGTCTGACACTAAAGTAGTACTCAGATGTTTAACAAAGGAATGAATGGATGAATGAATATCTTGACTTCTATTCTGATGTAGTTCCCACTGCATCATTCTTTACTGTGCTAGTATTTTTACATTGGCCAAGAAATAAATAAGTAATAACTGTATATAAAAATATGGTAGTGTTTGCTGGGCGTGGTGGCTCACACCTGTAATCCCAGCACTTTGGGAGGCCAAGGTGGGCGGATCACCTGAGGTCAGGAGTTCAAGACCAGCCTGGCCAACATGGTGAAACCCCATCTCTACTAAAAATACAAAAATTAGCCGAGTATGGTGGCAGGTGCCTGTAATTCCAGCTACTTGGGAGGTTGAGGCAGGAGAATTGCTTGAACTGGGGAGGCAGAGGTTGCAGTGAGCTGAGATCTTGCCATTGCACTCCAGCCTGGGGGAAAATAGCAAGACTTTGTCTCAAAAACAAAAAAAAGAGGTAGTTTTGAAATAGTAACTTTTGAAATAAGCAAGTTGGTAAATCACAAATACTCAAAGCATATTTTAGATTATTTTTAGAAAATATTGAAAGACAAGACTTTCCTTAATTGCAGGAGAAAAAACATAATGAATCTGTCCCCTTCAGAGAAGGGATTTGACTGTGTACACCTAGGTAGTTGTGATGATTATTATTTTTTAAAATGTGCACATGACCTTGTAAGAAATTATCTGTAATAATCACAAATGCCTCTGTTTCTAAATCCTCTAGAAAATGTGCATATTTAAAATTTTAGAAATGTATAGTCATTTACTTTAAGTTTTTTGTGAGTTTTAGCCAAACACCCCCCAAAATATTGATTTTAAAAGTTGATTTTATGTATTTCATGTATCCCATAAAAGACCTCCTTTGTTGCAGTGAGCCAAGATCACGCCACTGCACTCCAGCCTGGTGCCTGGCGACAGAGCAAGACTCTGTCTCAAAAAAAAAAAAAGCTCCTTTACCTGTTTTTCTTATGCTACATTTGCAGATTTTTTAAAACCATAGACCCTAAAAAGTTTTGCTGCAAGTTAGAAGCAAATGTTTTATTTCTAAAACAGCCGTGATTCTTTTAGTATTTGGTCATTTGCCAGTAGTTGTCACCACATTTTGATTTAACTAGAAGTCTGTGAAATTTTAATCCTTGCATTTTATGCTTAATTGGCATAATTTATTTTTAAAAGGCAAATTTGGAGAAATGTTTAATTCTAATTATTGTGTTCTGGTGCTCATGTTTACACCCTGCTGTTGTAGGGTCTCAGAAATCCTCGCTTGGAAACTACCTGCCTACATTCTTGTTATTTAATGACCATAGGCAAAATAGCCAAGATTAATTTTGCTTGACCTTGGGATCAGAACTGGTTCTCATCTCATTTAGTTTTTAAAAGTTATCTGACCCACTTATATAAAGCAATTTCCCCTAGCTGATGGATGTATTCTTATTTTGTTGAGCAAATTTGATTCCTAATGAGAGACAAAGACTGAGCTGGCTTAAGCTGCTTGTGTGACGTGGTGGGGATAGAAAAGGGTTGGGACCTCTCTTGCTGTCTCTGTTTCTAGGAAGCAAGGCTTCCTTGAAATTACATGGTTGTATCTTTTATTATGCTACATTTGCAGATCATTGTAATCATGGAGTCTTAAAAAGTTTTCCTTTAAATTGCAAGTTAATGTTGTATTTCTAAATTTCTAAAATAGCTGAGACTTTTTTAGCAGTTGGTTTGGATTTCTTGTTCTGGGGCCTTTTTTTTTTTCTAACACAGAGATTCTTTATACAGTTTAAAAGATTTTCCCACAGGTTTTTACCCTATACTACAGCCAGAATGGTTTACCTAAAGATGAATCTGCCATGTCATTCTCAGTAACTTCTCTGTTGCCAGGGTTAAGTCTGAGCTGTTTAGAATGAGTGGCTTACGGATCTGTCTGTCTATCTATCTGTCTGTCTGTCTGCCTGTTAGTCTGTCTATCTATCAATGGAGTTTCGCTCTTGTCCAGGCTGGAGTGCAATGGCACGATCTTAGGTCACTGCAGTCTCCGCCTCCTGGGTTCAAGTGATTCTCTTGCCTCAGCCTCCTGAGTAGCTGGGATTATAGGTGCACAGCACCATGCCTGGCTAACTTTTATATTTTTAGTAAAGATAAGGGTTTACTATGTTGGCTAGGCTGGTCTCAGGTGATCTGCCTACCTCAGTCTCCCAAAGTGCTAGGATTACAGGCATGAGACACCACACCCAGCCTCATTTTATGATCTGGCTCCTGTTTCCATTGCCAATTGCATTTTCTCCTTTTTCTTTTACCCCTGCTTCATACCTACTCTGTCAGCCAGGTTCCACCTGAAGTTCCAGCAGAAGTTTAATAATTTGAATTAAACTACTTGTAAGTTCTTGATTTTGCAGCTCTGTCTTACCTCAGACCTTTGTAATTGTCTGTCTGGAATGTTTGTCTTTCTTTAGCTAACTGCTACTTATTCTTTAGGAGGTTGGTTTCTACAGAGAGCCTTCCCAGATACTTTCCTCCCACATTTGGTGGTGCTGTCCTACTGTGTACTCCTATAGCACCCAAACTACTCTGGTGCCCCATTTGCTGGCTCATCTGATCTACTAAATGTAAGCTGCTTAAGAACAAGACCTGTTTATATATTATTAACAGCTGTTGCCCCTAGAACCTAGCACAGTTCTGGCACATAGCAAGAAATCAGTCATATTTGCTGGATGAGTAACTCGTAAGTGATCACTGAATAATTATCTCATTGAAGCAAATCTCCATGTAAGACACTCCTTATGGATGACTCCGTGTGGCAGAAGATACTCCTCCAATGGCTGCCTTACTCTTCTCTCTCCAGAAACAAATTATGAGATCCCCTGTTCCCATTTGAGCTTTTTAACTTTGGAAGTAGAAGTAGGAACAAACCTTCAAGAATTTTGATTCTTGCTCAGTAAATGCTAAAGACAGTGTGAGCATATTATGATGTAATGCTGTTTTTTGAGGGCCTCATATGTGCTGCATTATGTATTTTATAATTGTCATATACTATTCATAACAACCCACAAAATATGGATTGTTTTTCTCACTTTACTGATTAGCATTACTAAGTGGCGGTTTTGGAATATGAGCTCAGACCTTTCTTTCCTTTATAGCCAGCACCCCTTTCTCCACACCTGCCTCCCATAATGGTTATTGTTATTCCCTTAAAAGTTGGATATTAGCTTTGTAAATTAAAACCTGTCGTGTTCACTTGATTGAGAAAAATAGGCAAAATAATTGAAAATACTCTATAAATTGGTAATGCAAATAAGAGATGATCAACTAATTGGATAACAGGGCCTGTTTTTAATTATTCTGTTTTATCTTGGACCTGGAGTATTTACATTGGCAAGTAACCTTAAAAAAATCAAGCCAGAGCATGGTGTTGTCCCACATATAACTGTAAAAAGCAAGTAGTGAACATTTGGCTCCATGAGAGAGTAAGTTGGAGTAGGCATCGCCACACAGAAGTCTAGCTGGGAGTATCTGACAGGTGGGGCATAGCGTTTTGCATTTTTCACCTCTCAGTTGCTGCTCATAGAAAAAGAATTTAGACTAGGAGCAAATTGCCATTCTGCTAAAAGGGTGGTTCTTGGTGACAGTGAAACGTGCTTTGGAGTTCTGTCAGCTGTGCCCTGTCATCTTTATGTACTATGTTGAGGACACAGAGCACCTTTCAGTGGCCAGTCTCCCTGTCTTTGAGAACCAGCCTCTACAGTAAAATCGGAATCCATTTTTGCTCCCTGCTTCAAGGTAGAAGGCTAAAATTAGACTGTGGCCACTGTTTTGTGAGTTCCGTGTGTGTGTGCACACTTTTAAAAAAAATCCTAGAGCTACTGTCAGTAGGCCAACTCTGGCTAATCGGGGAACCTTAAATTCTTAGCCTGCCTTTTCTCCACTCCCTTGGAGGAAACTTGTTATTTATTAAGCCTAATTTTGTTCTTCAGGTAGTCCTCAAAGATACTCTGCATACTTGGTATTGTCTCCAGTCTACACTTACTTTTTCCCCTTCATTTTTTATGTGGAGGGCTTCTTATAGTTATTGGTCTGCCAATTTCCCTTCCTAATATACTGACCAGATGCAAGGTCTGATAAGAACCACTCTTAACACACATTAGAATTTTAATCTTTCTGCTAATTCACAAAATTAAGGCACAGTTCACAGCAAAAAGGGGAGTGTGTTTTGATAATTAATTCTCACTCAAGTAATGTCTACGTTTTCACTGGAGGCTCAACCTAATTTTTCACCCATATTCTTTACCCCAGACCCAAGGCTTCATCCCTGCCAGGGTGCTTCCTGGAATCCTAGTAGTGCTTCGGGTAGGATCTTCCCTCCCTCAAATCTCAAATTTCCCATATAACAACTTGCAGAAAAACCATATCATCATAAATATAAATGAGCCCCAATCTAACATGTTTTTAATATATTAGTTCCTTTGCTTGCACATATCTGAAATTCTCAGTTACTTCTCAACACTGGGCTGTTTGATCAAAAAATACGCCACCAAAAAAAAAAAAAAAACCACCACCAGAATGGGGAATACCTCAAATAGCCAAAATCAGGCCATCAGTTTTGCTCCTCATTGTTTATAGTCCTAAGAAGGATTGTTTCCTAGTTATCATTATATGGTTAGAAGGGTATGTGAAATTTAGATTCTGCTATGCGACCTCTCTATTCACTAGGATAAATTTTTGTTAGGTCTGTCCTAATTTAATCATATGATGATATTCAATATTGATTTCAGCTGGAGTGTGTCACCTAAAGGAGTTCTACCCTCATTCCCAAATGGGAAGGATCTTTTATGTTTCTGTTTAGAATCTAAAATACCTTAGAAAATACCATTAGCCCTTTGTGACTTTAGTATTAGTTCCAGTTGAGTTCATCCAACGTTTATAGACTACCTGCTATACCTACTATTTGCTGACTAAGGATATTCCAAAGAGGACTAATAGAAAAGCTTCCTCCCAACACAGTTATTGTCCAATACTATAGATACACATGAGCAAATATTTTAGTATGACAGTGCTAAGACCAAAGTATGTACAGATTTAAAATTCTGTGTGGCTCTCATATTTACAGTTACATATTTCTTCTCCACTGTCCTGTTCTGAAACAAATGTCCCCTTGGTTTGTATCTTGCATAGATTCCTATCTGAGTCTTCTAGGACTCCTGTGATTCTCCACACTTTTATATAAATCTGATGTTTGGTTGAAATTAGCTTTATGTGAAAAAAATTAGTTTCGATCTTCTACTATCAGTGATTTTTTTCTCTTTGACCTCACTTTCTTGGTTCTTCTTGGCTAAGCTCTGTAATCGTCTACTTAAGAGTTGACAATAGCAATTTTTCTGTTTTTGGAGAAACTACACAGTTGACCAGTGTGATTATTTATGGAAAATATTAATATTCCTAGAAGCTCTTTCAAGACTCCTCTTCCTATAGGTAGGGCAACCTCAAATGTCTTGCTTTCCAGTCTGGTTTTCTAATGGAATGAGTTGAGGAAGAAGATAAGCAGTTTAGGGCTTACTGTTTGCCTGGGAAAATGCTGTGTACATTTTACATCTGCCTCTTTCAAACTCTCTGAGGTTGGTAAGCCAAAAATGAAGAACAAACTCTCAAAATGTTAGTTTAATTTGTTCATAGTCATACATTTTGTAAGTAGATTTGATGTTTGAACTATCTGATTAAGAACACAGACCTCCATAGCCAGGTGTGGTGGCTCCCGCCTATAATCCACATGGCGCTAGGAGTTCGAGACCACCTTGACTAACATGGTGAAACCCCATCTCTACTAAAAACACAAAAATTAGCCTGGCATGGTGGTGGGTGCCTGTAATTCCAGCTACTCGGGATGCTAAGGCAGGAGAATTGTTTGAACCTGGGAGGTGTAGTTTGCATTGAGCTGAGATCACACCAATGCATTCCAGCCTGCCAGCCTGAGTGACAAAGTAAGACTCTGTCTCAAAAAAAAAAAAGTACATACACCTCACCGATCTTCTTGTAGTTGGAAGTCTATATAATATGCAACACAATATTTTAGGGATGTGTTAAAACTCTTTTAGGGATGTGTGTAAAATAATTAACACAAACTAGCTTAAGTAAAAAAGAAAATTTTATTGGTTCATGCAACTGAAATTCTAGTAGACCTTGCATGAGAGCTCATGCAGGGGCTCAGATGATATCATCAGGACTTTGTGGCTCTGTCCATGAGGCAGACATGGTGGCCCCAGGAAGCCTAAGTTTAGTCATCTTAGTGGAAAAATACAATCAATTCCACATCTCTCACAGAAAGATTCAGTGGAAGACTGAAGGGCTTGAGTTAGGTGCCTTCTGCCCTCTCCTCTGATAGGAACTACCTGGACCATACATAGAGTGGGTTTTCCCCAGGGAAGAGGAGCTCAATTATCAGAAGATCAGGGAAGGGATGCTGAGCAGGAAAAAAAGCAACTGTGGTATCCACTGTGGGGTGGGAGTTTAATGACCTAAATCTGAAGCTGCAAGCTGGCAGCTCATGGGTGAATATAGGCCAGAGAGGCAGTTTGTTGCCTTACACAGTGTTTTGATAAAAGAAAAAAAAAAGTAAATATTTTTAGGATGTTTCATCTAAAAAAATCTAGATTTCTTGGCCTCTCTTAAGGAATTGAAAGATGTAGAAACACTGGGAAGCCAGAGTCCCACATTGGTGTCCTAACTGGTTGGAGTTGAGCAGTGGCTCTTTCCTTTAAATGCTCACCTACCAGCTGACTATACTCATTCTCAAGAATTGGCAAGAATCTCTGGGTATTTGAGGGTATGACTCTTGCTGTTAACAGTGCGGGTTTCCCTGGTCAAGTAAACAGTGGGTTATTCTGGCTGTAATTATAGGTTCTGCTTGAGTCTTGGCTGACTTAGTTTTATGCTGAGATTTACTACTTATGCATAGTCATTGCCAAAAAGTTGTATGAAAATTAACAATTAGTTGTGTGGAATTACAAAATAAAATAGATTGTTGAAACAGATTTGTATGTTTGTAGGGCAGGGTAATGGTCTTTGGGGTTTGCATCTGACAAGATTCTTGCAAGCTCTACAGGTTCATTGCAACCAGTTGCCCATTTAAATATGTTTTTGTTGTTTGGAGAATGTATTTTTATTCTTTTTAATAGACATTTAGTTGGAAAGTTTCTTGCATCCTATAAGAAAGCACATCTATATATTCCCATGGGAAAATAGTCACTCATAGCCAGAAATTCTAAAGCTTTTGCATTCTGTGAAGATATCTGGCTATTCACATTTTGATGTTGCAGAAGTGATGTTACATAGACCCTGGTCCTTGATTTATGTTCACTGGGCACATCTTTTGTAGCTCATTATTTGGTAATAAATTATGTAAATTGAGTGGATAAGTGGAGGAAGACAGAGAAAACAACATTTTGGAAAGAGTGAAGAAGACTGAGGAATGCAATATGACTAGCTGAAGAAAGGAAATACTTCAAGCATTGTCCTTGGGAAAGATAATTTTGTTGGCAGAAAGAAGAGGTATAAGATCTCAAGGAGAAAGAGTTAACTTATCTAATGCAAAAATGTGGGATAGAATTTGAGGAAAGAGGTCAGTTCAGACCAAGCAGGGTGACTGCTCTAGTGTTTCTGACCTTCTCTGGAAAGTTATACCCTCTGGCCATTCAGACCCAGCTTACAGTGAATATGATGTCCAGAAAGAACTGATATTGTTGGGTAGCAACAAGTTACACACCATCCACTAGGTTCCTCATTCTTAAAAGAGCTGTGGTAGGTGGGAGTTGGTGGAGAAAATATATGAAATCTTGAGTACCCCAGCATTTCCAAATGTGAAGATTTTCCTGATTATGATTTAATTTTTCATTTATATACAGATGCTTCTTGACTTAAAATGGGGTTACCTCCCAACAAATTGTGAGTTGAAAATAATTGTAAATCTAAACTGTATTTAATACGCCCGATTTACTGAACATCATAGTTTAGCCTAGCCTACCTTAAATGTGCTCAAAACACATTAGCTTAAAGTTGAGCTTAAAGTTGTAATGTAATACAAAACCTATTTTGTAGTAAAGTGTTGTATATCTTGTGCAGTTTAAAGTGAAAAGCAGAATGATTATATGGGTACTTGGCATACAGTTTCTGCTGAATGTACATTGGTTTTGTACCACTGTAAATTTAAAAATTGTATGTCAGACCATCTTAAGTTGGGAACTGTTAATATTTATTTTGTCTTCTTTACAATGGTTGCAGAATACCAGGTATTGGACTCTGGTAAATCTTCACAATCTATAATATAGTATAGTTTGAAGTAGAATAAATATTTGTAGAATGTTTTAACCAAGCAGATTCTTTGAGAGTATGATTTTATGTGTGAGCTTTGGATCCTATTTTCAGTGTAGGATACCTGGGGAGTATAGTATTTCCTTGTAATTCTTTTTATTTCTGAAAGATTGGTAGTAATGTCTCTTCTTTCTAATTTTAGTACTTTGATTCTAAAGATTTAACTTTTGGTTTGTTGATTTTCTCTATTATTTTTTGATCTTATTTATTTATTTGTATTTTTAGTAAGATGGGGTTTTGCCGTGTTGGCCAGGCTGGTCTTGAACTCCTGACCTCAGTGATCCACCTATCTTGGCCTCCCAAAGTGCTAGGATTACAGGCATGAGCCACCACGCCCGGCCTCGATCCTCTTTTTTTTAAATATATACCGTAATTTTATTTCCTTTCTTCTTGCTTTGGATTTAGTTTGCTGTTTTCTTTTTTTTGAGACGGAGTTTCACTCTTGTTACCCAGGCTGGAGTGCAATCGCACGACCTAGGCTCACCAAAACCTCTGCCTCCTCGGTTCAGGCAATTCTCCTGCCTCAGCCTCCTGAGTAGCTGGGATTACAGGCACACGCCACCGTGCCCAGCTAATTTTTTTTTGCATTTTTAGTAGAGATGGGATTTCACCATGTTGACCAGGATGGTCTCAATCTCTTGACCTCGTGATCCACCTGCCTCGGCCTCCCAAAGTGCTGGGATTACAGGCTTGAGCCACCGCACCCGACCTCAATCCTCTTTTTTAAAATATATACCGTAATTTTATTTCCTTTCTTCTTCTTGCTTTGGATTTAGTTTGCTGTTCTTTTTTTTTTTTTTTCTAGTTACTTTTGTTGGAAGGTTAGATTATTGATTTGAGATCTTCTTTTTCAATATAAGTATTTATAGGTATAAATTTCCATTGAATCAGGATTTTGCTACATTTCGTAAGTTTCAGCATATTTTGATTTTGTTTTTATTGATCTCAAAATGTTTTTAATTTTATTGTAATTTCTTCATTTCATTGATTATTTAAGGGCATTATTTAATTTCCACAAAATTCCCTTTTTTATTGATTTTGAATTTTATCTAATTGTGGTTGGAGAACATACTTTATATGACTTCAGTCTTTCATATTTGTTGAGACTTGTTTTGTGGCCTGTCATTCTGCTGTTGGCTGGAGTTTTCTTTAAATGTCTGTTAGGTCTACTTGGTTTATAGCATTATTCAAATCTTCTACTTACATCTTTTATGTAGTTATTCTGTTCATTTTTAAAAGTTAGGTATTAACATCTCCAAATATTGTTGTTGAATTATCTGTTTTTCTCTTTAGTTCTTTCAGTTTTTGATTCATCCAATTTGGAGTTCTTTTAGCTGCATATATGTTTGTGATTGTTATATCTTTCTTGATGGAGTGAACATTTTATTATAAAAATATCCCTTTATTCTAACAATTCTTTTTCTTTTGAGATGGAGGCTTGCTCTGTTGCCCAGGCTAGAGTGTAGTGGTGCGATCTTGGGTCACTGCAGCCTCTGCCTCCTGGGTTTCCAGAGATTCTCCTACCTCAGTCTCCTGGTTAGCTGGGATTATAGGTGCACGCCACTATGCCGAGCTCATTTTTATATTTTTAGTACAGACGAAGTTTCACCCTGTTGACCAGGTGGGTCTCGAACTCCTGACCTCAGGTGATCTGCCCGCCTCAGCCTCCCAAAGTGCTGGGATTACAGGTGTGAGCCACTGCGCCCAACCCAAGTTATATTCTTAATGCTTAAAATAGTTGATTTTAAGTCTTTGTCTAGTAAGTCTAATATCTGGGCATCTTTAGGGATAGTTTCTGTTGATTGCTTTTTCCCTGTATAAACATATTTTCTTGTTTCTTTGCATTTGTTTGCCCCAACTGTTATTTACCACCTCAGGCAGCTCTAAAATTAATTAGTCATTTCTAATTGTTTTTTTTAAAGGCTTTTCACTGAACAAGCTTAGAATTAGGTCAAATAAAGATAGCCTTGCAAGTGAGTTTTTTTTTTTTTTGAGACAGAGTTTTGCTCTTGTTACCCAGGCTGGAGTGCAATGGCGCAATTTCGGCTCACCACAACCTCCACCTCCTGGGTTCAGGCAATTCTCCTGCCTCAGCCTCCTGAGTAGCTGGGATTACAGGCACGCGCCACCACGCCCAGCTAATTTTTTGTATTTTTAGTAGAGACGGGGTTTCACCATGTTGACCAGGATGGTCTCGATCTCTTGACCTCGTGATCCACCGGCCTCGGCCTCCCAAAGTGCTGGGATTACAGGCTTGAGCCACCGCGCCCGGCCGCAAGTAAGTTTTTCCCAGGAACCACTAGACAGGGCATATGACGACAGTTTTCTGGGAATGCATCTTTAAAGGTGTTTCAGACCCATTCTGCTCCCTCTGATGGCTGCCAGGCAACTAGTTTTCATGATTATTGCAGGCTCTTGGTTTTCAAGGCTACTACAGAACTGGAGAACAGGGGATTGGAGTGGTGTAAGTTAAAATGCCACGAAGCTTGCTCTTCTTCCCAAACTTTAGCTGTTTCTCTTGAATAAATGCTCCCTGTATTATTGCAAGTCTTTGGTAATTCTCAGAATTCTGAAAAAGTTGATTCTGACACTTTTGGCCAGTTTTCTGGTTATTTTATAGTGGAGGGAATTTTCAGATGTCCTTATACCATTATGTTTGCTACTGTCGCCTGTGGAATGGTATTGAACCTAGAATGAAGTTCCTGCTTTTTCACTTAGTGTTTTTTGGGTTGTGGGTGACCAGTTGACCAAGAAATCTCAGCTTTTATATCCTTTTCTCAAAAATGGACATGTTAATATATATACTACTTGGAATTATTGTACAGATTACATGAGATCATCCATTTAACAGTGACCTGTATAAAAACTAACCTATATATTACTACCAAATGGAAGGATACATAAGAAGTTTAAAAGGTAGAAATAAAAAAAAAAGATTTGTCACTTAGACCTGTTTTATGAAAGCAGAGCCACTTTGAGTATTTTTGGGAATAAGGGGTTTACTAAAGCAGTTGAATCTTAACACAAATGTGAGAAGAGCTGGGGGAATGAAGGCATGGAAGGGGGAGTCAGAAGATCAGGGCAATAGTCATTGACTAGTTCACTTGAAGCGTTGTTACAAGTGGGTAAGTCAGAACTCACAGAGAAATTCAAGAAGCCAGCTTTCAGCCATTGAAATGGGACCATGAAGGGCGAGGGGGTAGTGGAGGCGTCTATGGAAAGCCATTATATCTGTATAGCTACTAACCCTGTGAGTCCACACAGCAAATGTCTCATGGGAGCCTGGGCTTGCTGTAGGTCCGCAGGGCCAGAAGTTGGAAAAAAAGGTAGACACACCGAACATGGGATCTGGGATCTGCAGAGCATCTCTACATCTTGTTTGTTACCATATTAGACCATGACAATTTTCCAAGAGTAAAGGCTATTGCTTCCCTTCTGCCTTTCAAATCCTTAATGGGTTCCCCTATGATGAACTCTAACATGAAATCAGAAGGAAAAGGGATTTTAGGAAACATAGTTTCCAGTTTAAGCAAGTTGACTAGCATAATTCAGTACATGTGACTATGCAAGGGTTTAGTTGTTTAACTTGGGAATTTACTTATTTGGAAAGTAGCAACATAGTAGTAGGTATAGATTATTCAATAGATTGGGTTACATAGTTAAAGAAGAGTTTCTGACATGGGGAAATTTTTTAAAAGTTTCTTCAAAAGGGGTTTAGCTATTGAAGCATTCTTACAACATATAAAATTAAACATTTAACTTTACAAACCTTGATTTGTTTAATAGATGAATTCTTTAGCGGTAACATATCAAATGAATTTTTATAAATTCAACATTTTCCTAATAACAAGTAATAATATCAAGTATATGATAATTTCCTATTGGTTTTCAGTTGACCTGGGTACAGTATTTTTTTAAATCTTAGTTTGTGTTTTGTTAGCATGATGTCATCAAGGCCATGGGTTGGTGAGACAATCAAGGTCCTTGCAGATTAAATCATATTACAAAGTTCATGTAGTTCTAAGGCAAGATAGGACAAGTGTGCTTTTCTCTGTGCTGGTAAAAGGCTGCTATATCTGGTGTTGTCTGGTTATTGTGTAGAGAAAAGCACATTTGCTGTATCAGTACCCTGCTTCCCATGTAATGATTTATTCCAGCAAAGAGATCATGTCCAGAACAGTAGTTGTAATTAGAGCCACCACTGCATTAAGTTTATAATAATCCATGACATTTAGCAGGACCCATTTTTTTTCTTCTCAGCTTAAATGGGTAGGTTAAGCCTCACACACACACACACACACACACACACACAGATATACACACACGTTTTTGATAGTGGCACTAACCTCTGGTTTACTAGATATGCAGTGTTGCCTTGAGTTTTTTCTTTTGAGAAGAGGACATACACTTCAGGGGTTTTTGCTTGGCCCTTTATACTGTAGTTGCACTCACGAGAGGATTTGCTGATTGCTCAGTATATCTAATTCACTGTGTATTGACAGTGAAGGGAAGAGAAGGGAACTAGAGAAGTTACCACCAGGTAGATTCAGAAGCGTGCTGGGCCTGCTATGGGATGGACAGACTTTCATTAACCCACCCACTCATCATAGTGAAGTTCTGAGTCCCAAAGGGTTAATATTAAGAGTTAATCCTAAACCGATGGGGTATTTCTAGTTCCCCAGGATACAATTATTTGGCAAATATTTATGTTTACTTCTTTGGAAAACACTGGGGAAGAGCTATGATATATCATAATTTATGTTATTCTGAGTCCTTCCTGAATGGTATTGGCTTCTTGTTTATTTTTATTTTAAAGGCCATGAGTCCTTGAAGTGACTCAAAGATAGGAACTGGGTGAGAGACAATGTCTTAGAATGGAGACTCAGGTCAGGCATCTGGTCGCCAAACCTAGACTTTTTTTCTTTAATGTTATACATATCAAGTTTGAACTTCATCAGCTGCCCGTCTGTTTTGGAACTGAGGTTTCAGGATCAGTCAGTCACTACTTAAGATCCATCCTAGTCCAACCATTCTGATTATCACTGTGGCCATGCCTATTGCAAATAACTGTGTTCATCATGCTTCCAGGTTCAGTGCCATCAGCAAGTCTCTCTCACTCTGGGTTCTAATCACCCTCATTAAAATCAGGAAGCCCATTTCAACAAAAGGACCTCCAAGCTTTCCCCCAGCTTACACAGAACATCTACCATAGCACTTTTCAAAAATCCTGGTTTTCCCATTTAAAATGTAAAAGGATAACGCCTGGGCCCTAGTAGGGACATAGTTAGGGGTGGATGAGCAGGTTGCAAGTGATAAATTAACAACAGCCTTTTTGTTCTAAGTTGTTGGACGCCTTCCTCTACATTAGCACAAAGGAATTTCTGGCATCTCAACTTTGTTTAGTTTTGGCCACATTTGAGTCCAGATTTTAGTCAAGCAGTGGAGCAGATAATTTAGAACCATCCCCAGCTGCTTGAGTTAGCGCTATGATTCAAAAATTTCTGATGAATATCTTAATCCAGCCTGATTTAAATTATGATCCTTTTCCTCTCTGGTCTAGCATGCTTAGAATCTCTTTTACCATGTGGTCCAAAGGTTTTTCCTCTGTAAATTAACAAAATCTTGCTGTTCTTCTTCTTGCATGTTGGTTTATTTTTATGTCTGGGGACAATGAGGGATGGAAGGGTACAATCATTATGGTGTCTTTAAGCAAAGTATCATTAGTCTTATCAGATATACTCTGCTGTTATAGGAAACTTAGTAGATTTGGGGAATTTCTGTTATTTAAATGATCCCAAATGTCTCTATTGAAATTCTTGGATGTTGCTCTTTCATAATCAATGCCCTTTTCAGCTCCTGGCCAGGATGAAGTAACTGGTACTAGACTTTCCTTCTTTCTTGAAACAATGGTTGCAGTTCCTATTGCTTTGTAACAAACCTACTCAGAATTTAGTGGCTTAAAACAACAGCAATCATTTGTTTCTCTCTCATGGTTTCTGTAGAACAGGAATTTAGGAAGGGTTTGACAGAGCAGTGGTCTGGCATCACTCATGTAGTTGCAATCAGATGGTGGCGGGACTCGGACACTTGGGGACTGGCTGGGCAGCTCTCCTCCTAATCTCAGGGCCTCTCAGTGGGATTTCTCCACATGAATAGGCTTGGGCTTCTTCACAGGACTGCTTATGTGGCAGATCAGGACTCCAAGCGAGGATTCTAAGAGAACTACCCAGAGGCTGATTGGCCTGTTATTGCCCAGCTTTGAAAGTCACATAGTGTTACTTTTACCATAGTCCCAAGCCCACCCAGATCAATCGCTTAAGAATAATAAATGATATATAACTGAAAGCCAATAGAAAAAATAAAGTGGAAGATTAAAGCATACTTGATTAATCAAATCAAATGCCCTAACCATTTTTTTGTTTTTTTCGGAGATGGAGTCTCACTCTGTAGCCCAGGCTGGAGTGCAAGTGGCTTGATCACAGCTCACTGCAACCTCTGCTTCCGAGGCTCAAGCGATTTTCCTGCCTCAGCTTCCCAAATAGCTGGGATTACAGGCGTGTGCCACCATGCCAGGCTAATTTTTGTATCTTTATAGAGACGGGGTTTCCTATGTTGGCCAGGCTGGTCTCAAACTCCTGGCCTCAAGTGATCTGCCTGTGTTGGCCTCCCAAAATGTTGAGATCACAGGCGTGAGCCACCATGCCCAGCCCAAATGCTGTAACATTCACATGGAACTAGTGAAACTGGGCCAGGCACGGTGGCTCACACCTGTAATCCCAACACTCTAGGAGGCCGAGGTGGGCAGATCACCTGAGGTCAGGAGTTCCAGACCAGCCTGGCCAACATGGTGAAACCCCATCTCTACTATAAAATACAAAAATTAGCTGGCCATGGTGACACACGCCTATAATCTCAGCTATTCGGGAGGCTGAGGCTGGAGAATTGCTTGAACCTGGGAGGCAGAGGTTGCAATGAACTGAGATCGCCCCACTGCACTCCAGACTGGGCGACAGAACGAGACTCCATCTCAACAAAAAAAATAAATAAAAGAAAAAATAAAAGAGCTAGTGAAACTGAATTCATTCTACATTATAATACAGATATCCTACAGGAGTATCCTACCTACCTTTGATTTTGGCCATACCAGGTTGGTAGCTACAGGGAAAAATAAATTCTTTTAGATAATTATAAAAAATTCCCTGGTTCTCTGACCTGGGGTATTTAAAACACTGAATGTCATTTGCTTTCTTTGAGCTGTCTTGCGAACTTGGAAACAGCCAACTTACCTCACAGTTGTTGTATCCCCCATAATCTCCTATCACTCAGTATGCAAAGCCATGCATTAGGTAAGTGTCTTAGTTCTGTTACCACACATGATAATTGAAGTAATTCTTTCATCACGGGATATCGTGGACTACCAGTGTTTTACCTCCTCATGATCACTGCAGCCTCTCTGTCTTCAAACCCACCCAGATCAGATATCCATCACACATCTCCATTTTTTCCCAGGAGTACATTGCCTGCAATCATTTCTATACCCAGTCACTATAATGGTCATTGTTTAATTACAGACTACTATAGAACACAGTTACTGGCTGACGCAGAAAGGAATTTATTAGGTGAATTGGCCTTCAGAATAGCTGAGGTGATGTGGGTACCATACCATCCATGCCAGGCTGTCAAGAAAATGCCTTCAACCACATGGTAAGATGTTTTCAGCAAAAATTCTGCTGTGGCTACAGTCTGTGGTTGAATACATCTCTTTATAGGTGACTAGAGTTACCTATAAAGTTAGATATTTTAATAGCTATTGTATTTGTTAGATATTTTAATAGCTATTGTATTTGTGTATGAAGAGAGGAATTTCATGGATTATATTCTAAAACTTTAGGTTTATTTTGACTATTTGGAACTTAAAAGTATTTTTTCTTAGAAACTGTTTTGTTAATTCCAGTTTCACTTTCAGACTAGGTCTAAAAGCATACATAACTCATTGTGTACCAGAAATGCAGAGGAGCCAACATCCAAAGACACTTTTAGAAGCACAGGCCTCTTTTAAAAGATTTCACAAAAATTAGACTGCTTAAGGAGTATAGGTATGCTCATCTAAAGAAAATCAAATATACAGACTTTCAGATTGCCGACTAACATATGTTAGGGACTTTAAAGTCTCATTTTAGCTACTAAAGGCTGCCTTTCTAGGGTGTGCATGTCCATTTTGGCAATGGCTGTCTTAGCATCCTTGGCAGCACCACTGCTGTTTACTTGAAGGTGCATGTGTGAGGATGCAAAAGTAGAGCTACTACTATGCTTCTCGCTCTATGTTGAAGTTTATCAGAAATGGGGTGGTGGACATGGTGGTGGGAGGGAGTTGAGGAGTGGTAGCAACAAGTACACAATTAGCCTTCGTGATGAAGTAGCTCCAAATTGTGGGCATATGAGAATAATGCCTAACCCTGTGCAATGTATTGAGGATGATTTTTAAATTTCTAAAGTGAATGGGCTGTCTAGAATCAGATAGGTCTAGTATGGGCAAGTTTTATCTGTGAGGTAGGGTGTAGTTTGATTAAGAGGTAGGTTTTAAGCAATGCCTATTAAATTGTATATAAACTTACATAAAATTCAATAGGCATTGCTAAAAACCCCTCCTTTATAAATTCCTCAGCAATCCCAGGCTCCCCAACCTTACCATTTTGAAACAGGAAAAACGTGCTTTTCATTGTCATTGGGTAGAGGTGAATGAAAGGTATGATCTAAAAAATGATCACAGTGGTGACACCTGGAGCAGGTAATGGGTCCACCTGACATCTTGAAGTAAAGCTCTCTTCCACGCCTTTCCTCGAGGACTCCCGAGGGCCAGTAAGCAGTGTTCTTTTATTCCTCACTCCTTTCTGTTACTTGCACCTTAGATACATACCTCTTTTTACTGCACTTCAGTTTATTGCACCTCACAAATACTTCGCCTTTTACAAACGGAAGGTTTGTGACAACCCTGTGTTGAAAAAGTCTCTCAGCACCATTTTTCCACCACACATGCTTACTTCATGTCCATGTCAGCATTTTTTAGCAATTAAGCTGTGTACAGTTTTTTTTTAGACATAATGCTGTTGCATACTTAATAGACTACAGTATAGTGTAAAAACAACTTTTTTTTTTTTTGAGACAGAGTTTCACTTTTGTCACCCAGGCTGGAGTGCAGTGGCCCAATCTTGGCTCGCTGTAACCTCTGTCTCCTGGGTTCAAGTGATTCTCCTGCCTCAGCCTCCCAAGAAGCTGGGATTACAGGCACCTACCACCACACCCAACTAATTTTTGTATTTTTAGTAGAGACGGGGTTTCACCATGTTGGCCAGGTGGTTCTCAAACTCCTGACCTCAAGTGATCCACCCACCGCAGCTTCCCAAAGTGCTGGGATTACAGGCATGAGCCACCACGCCTGGCCAAAAACAACTTTTTATACTCCTGAAACCAAAAACTTTGTGACTTGCCTTATTGCAATATTCACTTTATTGCCGTGGTCTGGAATCAAACCCACAATATCTCTGAGGTATGCCTGTATTTATTTTGTATTGGTCCTCTTACTCAGCCTGTGTCCTTGATGTATGAAATAAGAAATCGCAAACGTTGAAAATAAAAATTTGGATTGTGTGAGATTTAAGATGTGCATGCGCTAAAAAAAAGTAGCAATTAATCACTCTGATGCAATTTCATTATTTCTAGGCAGAAGAAATCATTAGACAAGAGCTGGAGAAAAAAGAAATGCCAAGTTTATACTGTTTGCTTGGAGATGTCCTTGGAGACCATTCTTGCTATGACAAGGCCTGGGAATTGTCCCAGTACCGCAGTGCTCGTGCTCAGCGCTCCAAAGCCCTCCTTCATCTTCGGAACAAGGAGTTTCAAGAGTGTGTAGAGTGCTTCGAACGCTCGGTCAAGATTAATCCCATGCAGGTTAGACAATTCATAACCCCTACTGCTCTCAACACTGTGCATTTCTTTGGCTTTGATCTTACAGAAAGAGTACCCATTTTCTTCTTTTTTTTGAGATGGAGTCTTGCTCTGTCCCCAGGCTGGAGTACAGTGGCTCGATCTCAGTCATGGCAACCTCCGCCTCCTGGCTTCAAGCAATTCCCTGCCTCAGTTTCCTGAGTAACTGGGATTACAGGTGCACCACCATACCCAGCTAATTTTTGTATTTTTAGTAGATATGAGGTTTCACCATGTTGGCCAGGATGGTCTCAATACCTTGACCCAGTCTTCCTGGGCCTCCCAAAGTACTGGGATTACAGGCATGAGCCACCACGCCCGGCTGCGAGTATCCATTTTCTAACCTGATAACTGATGAGTTTGTTTTTGACAGCTAAGAACTTATTCTCTAATAGACTTCTTGCTTGTTGCAAACTTACTTGTTGCAAAAAATCAGACAGGTAAGGTTTGTTTAAATTAATTAATTAATTCTATTACTTTAATTATTAATAAATTATCAATAATTAATTCTATTACTTTAATTAATCATTAATAAATTATTAATTAATAATTTAATTCTATTGCTTTAACTTTGTTTCATTTTGTTATATATTTTTTCCTTATCTGTCCTTAACTGACATACAGCTATTAAAATTAGGTACAATTTTGAACAGATATGTTAGGAAGAAAATGAATATGAGATCAAATTGCAGACAGCTTAGGACTTTGCAAGTGTTTGCTGAAATCAGTAATGAAAGAAAAGCCTTTATATAAATAAGATAACATATAGAATGAATTCTTGATCATTTTAAGAAAAATGTGTATTTATATACACACAAATAAATTTAAATGTTTAAAAGTTTTCTTAAAGGTTTGAAAAAATAGTACAAAAGGGTCTGCATTTTGATAAATCCACAGGAGCGGATCTAATTTTGAGTGAAAAGAGATTAATCTTATTTTGTATTTAATGATATTAAATATTATCAGAATGATTTTATTATTAGAAATGGTCATTTTTTTCTACCAAAATTTATTTAATTTTCTACCAAACTGCCTTCCCATTTCACCAATCAAAGGCGCATGTAACTAACTGTCAATCGTGGCTCTTGAAAAACATGCCGGCTGGGTGTGGTGGCTCACGCCTGTAATCCCAGCACTTTGGGAGGCCAAGGCGGATGGATCATGAGGTCAAGAGATCGAGACCATCCTGATCAACATGGTGAAACCCCGTCTCTACTAAAAATACAAAAAATTAGCTGGGTACGGTGGCACGTGCCTGTAATCCCAGCTACTCAGGAGGCTGAGGCAGGAGAATTGCCTGAACCCAGGAGGTGGAGGTTGCGGTGAGCCGAGATTGTGCCATTGCACTCCAGCCTGGGTAACGAGAGCGAAACTCCAACTCAAAAAAAAAAAAAAGAAAAGAAAAACATGCACACTGACTTGTTGTAATCACCAGTTAAAATACTAACTTATAATTAGTGACACCAAGCACTTACTATGATCCAGGTAACTTATTAGGCATTTTGCTAGTATTCGAATCCAGATGGTCTGACTCTTGAGCCTACACTGTCTTTTTTTCTTCAATTATAGTGAAAAACATAGAAAAATTATCATCTTAACCATTTTAAAAAGTACAGTTCAGGGCTGAGCGTAGGGCTTATGCCTATAGTCCCAGAACTTTGGGAGGCTGAGTCAGGGGGATCACTTGAGCTCAGGAGTTTGAGACCAGCCTGGGCAACATAGTGAGAGCTCATCTCTGAAATAAATAAATAAATGAATAAATAAATAATAAATGAAAATGAAAGTACAGTTTAGTAGTGTTAAGTACATTCACATTGTTGGGCAACCAATTTACAGAACTTTTTCATCCTGTAAAACCAAAACTCTGTACTCATTAAGCAATTCCCTACTTCCTCTTCGTTCCCCACCCTGACACCTGCAACCGCCGTTTGCTTTGTCTTACGATATTTAACTACTCCAGGTAACTAACATGTAAAAGTGGAATCATACAGTATTTGTCCTTTTGTGACCAACTTATTTCACTTAGCTTAATGTCCTGAAGATTCATTCATGTTGTAGCATGTGTCAGAACCTCCTGCCTTTTTAAGGCTGAATACTATTCCATTCTGTGTACAGACTTCATTTTGTTTACCCATTCATCTGTCAAAGGACACTCGGCTTGCTTCCACCTCTTGACTGTTGTGAATAGCGCTGCTGTGAACATGGCTGTGCTGAAATTGTCATTTTTGAATTGGATAACTGAGGGAATGCCTTTTACATTGAAAACATCAGAAGTGTGTTTTTTATGACAGATTGAGCTAATTGCTTACTTTGCTTACTCTGGATGGTGAATATAATTAGAACCTTCTAAATCAGGTAAAAAGCTAGGAAAGAGAGTAGGACAGATCTAAGTACAGAATATCAGCAGAAACTAATGTATTTGACAGCAAGGATGCTTAGAGTATAATTAGGAATTGGTTTTTGTTGACAGTTTGCTGTAACTCATTGGCTATCAACTGGGGATGATTTTTGTTCCCCAGAGGACACTTGGCAACTTACGGAGTCATTTTTGGTTTTGACAATGGGGATGTGTGGGAATACATTACTGACATCTAGTGGGTAGAGACCGGGGATGCTGCTAAATGTCTCATAATACACAGCACAGCCCCTACAATAAAATTTATCTGGCCTACATTTCGCCATTGCCATAGTTGAGAAACCTTCCTCTAATTTGATTATCACTCTATTTTTTAAATTTCTGGTTTTTGGTAGAAGTGAGAACTCAATGTTGTTTTTAAAATTTTACTTTTCTGGAAAACTGTATTATATCCTTGCATATCGTAGAAGCTTCTGCCTAAAGTTTACCCTAACTGCAACTCCCTTATGAGTTGGGTAAGTGCATTCCCACCCTTAGCTTGCCACAGTCTCAGTTAAATCAGTGTCAGGAAACTCACAGACGTGAATTGTTCTCTGCAGGCACAGTCTGTTCTCAGCACGTTAGCATTATCCTTTTCCTTCTGCCTCACTGGCAGCTCCTCAGGCTCCCTTGCTGGTTCCTAGGGATGCCCTAAAGGCTTAGTCCTTGGACCTTGTCTTTGTGTTGATTTCATCACTTCAGACAACTTCCCAGATTTTATTTTCACTCCCATCTTCTCTCCTGAACTTGACGCCAGTACTTAACTGTTACGTGATCTCCTCATTCCTCACTCCAACTTTACATTTCCAGCATCTGAAGTGTTTTCCCCACTCCTAATCCCTCTTCCTCCCAGGCTTATCCCTATCCCTATAACAGCAACCCCATCCAACCTTGGAGTCATGCTTACTTCCTCTTTCCCGTATACCCCACATCTAATTGATCAGCAAGTCCTAGCAGATCTGCCTTCAAAATATGTCCAGAATCAGACTCCTTCTTACCAGCTCCTGCCATCCTGGTTCAAATCCCCATTGTCTCACACCTGGTTAATTATGTTACCTCCTTATTGATCTTCCTGCCTTTCTCCTTGCCCATCTGCCTATTCTCAAAGGACATCCAAATTTATCTTTCAAACTCGGGTCAGATGTCATAATACTGTCTCTTAATGGCTCTCAAGGCTTTCCCCAGAAGAAGTTCCTGGCACTTTTTCTCCCTCCTTTCTCCAATTCTGCCCTTTCTTACCCCACATTGCCCGCTTCCTTCTTTGAGTATGCCAGGTACATTCCTGCCTCGGTCTTCTTCTGCCTGGAATGTCCTTCCAGATATCCACATACCTGGCTCCCACTCTCATTCAGGTCTACTTGAAGGTCACTTTCTCAAAAGGGCCTTCCACGATCATTCTATTTAACATCGTACCCCCACCTTATAATCCTAACTTTCCTTCCCTGCTTTATTTTATTTTTCCATAACACTTATGTATAGTTTACTTTAAAAAAAAAAGTTTCATTTTGTCTTTACTAGAATGCAAGTCCCATGAAGATGGCAATTTTCATCTGTATGGTTTGGTTATATTTTCCTAGTGCCTATACAAGTGCCCTGTACATATTAGGTATTCAATAAATGTTTGTTGAATGGGTGAATAAATAGTATCTTCAGCTACTTTTTTTCAGCTAAATATATGCTAATGTGCTTGTACATAGTACTGAGCCAAAGAATGAAGATGTAGCAGCAGGTCAGCAGATAGTCCCATTTGTATCATGGCAATCTCGTGAAGCAAACACAGACAGAGCTAACAATATTGTATATCAAAGAAATACCTAGCAATTTATATGTAAAGCACTAGTTATATAGAGACCAAAGAGACCCTTTCTATCTTTGGTGGACAATGAAGAGAAGATGTTGGAGTTGGCTTTGAACGACAGTTAGGGCTTGGATAGACAAAGGAAGGGCAGTGGTGGGGGCATTCTCGACAGGTGAAGAGTATGAACAAAGCTCTGGAAATACAGGAGGGTGTGTGTGTGTGTGTGTGTGTGTGTGTGTGTGTGTGTGTTGGGGGAATAGAGATTTGGTGAAGAGTTTAGTTTTTTAGGGTGAAAGGAAGGTGGACAGTTACATTGGGAATGCTAGACTAGAGCTAGGTTGTGAAACACCTTCAATGTGAGGTGAAACCATTGGGTTATTTATTTATTTATTTATTGAGACGGAGTTTCACTCTTGTTACCCAGGCTGGAGTGCAATGGCGCGATCTCGGCTCACCGCAACCTCCGTCTCCTGGGTTCAGGCAATTCTCCTGCCTCAGCCTCCTGAGTAGCTGGGATTACAGGCACGCGCCACCATGCCCAGCTAATTTTTTGTATTTTTAGTAGAGACCATGTTGACCAGGATGGTCTCGATCTCTTGAGCTCGTGATCCACCCGCCTTGGCCTCCCAAAGTGCTTTGATTACAGGCGTGAGCCACCGCGCCTGGCCCACCGTTGGGTTTTTTATTGACAGCCATTAAAGTGTTGATTTGCTTGGAGCTTTGTTTTGAATGTAGGAATGTGGTGTGTAAAGAGGTAATTCAGGAATATTGTTTTGGCAACACTGACTGTGGGAGATTCTAGATGGGGGCTGAGTTAAGAGACTGTAGCAGGAGTCTAGTTTTTAGTCATGACAATTCTTAGTGTGGAAGGGGCAAGAGGAAGGAAGGGATGAAGTGAGGGAAGTCACAAGGGAGGACTTGACAGGGCTTGCTGGTCTCATTATATAATTTAGAATTAATTATTTACACAGACAAAGAAATGACATTTACTCAAAGCAGAGTCATGGTATAAACAGATGTTATATGAGAATATTTTGCAGCTTGTCATATGAATCCAATTCAGGCACGCAGGAAACCACGCCAAAATATGCAGGCACTGGATGCTACAATTGTGCAGAACTACTACAAGATGCAAACTTGAACATCATAAACTCATTTTAACTTGTGAACCAAGTTTGAACTGTCTGGAGGGAGACCACATATAGGTGTTCTCCTTTAAGACCTGCAATAAAGACAAATAGCAAAATGGAATTTACAGAAATTCTGTCCTCTTTTTTAGACATATCCAGAGAATTAGGCTAAATAACAAAATTTAGGCAAACCAGAAGTGGTATTTGAATGGCTTTTGCGCATCTTAATACCGTTCTGAAGTCAAATTGGGATCACAGGCATGTGTCACCCTGCCCAGCCTCATATCATTTTAAAGCAAATCCCATATATCAAATCATTTCATTAAAAATTTTTTTGAGTATATTTTTCTAAGAAATAGAGAATTTTTAAAAACTGTAATATCATTACACTAAAAACATCAGTAATAGTTTGTAAGACACTTTTGATTGAGTTTCTATTTTAATTGAATAATTTTTTTTTAAGGCTTTAGGAGCTTTTAATGCTTAGAGTGAAAAAAACACAGGCTAGATTTTTCATAGTCATTGATCCATCTTTGACAAGGTGAGAATTTTCTCCTCACCCTGGCCACAGGTGGAAGCCCAGACTCTGCCCTAGCAAGGCATCCAGAATGGAGGGGGCTACCATTGTAGTGCCGTGCAGTGAATCCCCAGCCCAGAGGCAAGAAAGAAGAGCATTTTGTAATGAGCACCCACAAGCCAGGCCCATGCACGGCACTTTCAAGTGTTATCTCAATTAATCCTCATACCAACTCTAAAAGGTAAGCATCCCCATTTTACAGATGAGGAGCCTGAGGCATGGAGAGGTTTCTCAATTCGTCCATCAAAAAGTACAAGTCTCAAAGCTGGGATGAAAATGCAGGTCTTCTGACTTTTACTCTGCCACACTGGATTTTTCCTCTAATCCAGCTGCAGCCGTCCATAAGAAGTTCACTCTTAATTTCATGTCCCATGCTTTGTCTCGGTCCCTGTGAGGAAAGGGGTCAGCCAAAGCCACTGTTCTATAAGGATGGGTAGGTATCTTCGCAAGATATTTCCTCTAAAATAGTAAATGTGACCTTAGAAATTACGGTCTAGAGTACTCTCAGCTGAATAGTCTCCCAAGGAAACAATGAGGTAGAGCAGTCTGCAAGTGCAAACATACATCTTCTGTAGATTCTCTACAAAGTGGGGTCTCGTGAAATGGACAATGTTCAAAGGTAAAGAAAGCAGGAATCAGCTGGGTGCAGTGGCTCACGCCTGTAATCCCAGCACTTTGGGAGGCCAAGGCGGGTGGATCACAAGGTTTAAGAAGTTCAAGACCAGCCTGGTCATGATGGTGAAACCCCATCTCTACTAACAATACAAAAATTAGCAGGGCATGGTGGCTGGCACCTATAGTCCCAACTACTTGGGAGGCTGAAGCAGGAGAATCGCTTGATCCCGGGAGGTGGAGGTTGCAGTGAGCCAAGATCGAGCCACTGCACTCCAGCCTGGGTGACAGAGCAAAACTCTGTCTCAAAAAAAGAAAGCAGGAATCAGGAGGGCAAACCGGAGTAGTATCAAAACTGCCACAGCAGGTTGGAAGGCAGTTCAACATATCAAAGACTACGTTTCCCAGCAACCAGGGAGCACAGGAGGACCTTTCGTTCCAGTCCAGGAGATGTGTTGTCATCTGCTTGCCCAAGAGTGACTTTGAGGTCTTGAATGTGTCCCATGCCATGCCCCAGGGGCACTCATTTTGACAGGAGTGGCAGCAGCCCCAACTCATTGAGTCTTTCCTTGGCCACTGCCTCCCAGCCCTTGTTGGCCTGTGGGTTACGGGGAGAGGGATGCAGGAGCCCTTCCACCTGGACCTCTGGCATCAGGCCTGCCAGAGCCTGTTATGCCTGCTGCTCTGCCAGTTGCCCAACTCCCACCACCAGCCACACCCCCAGCAGCTACACCTGCCGGCAGAGGTTTGCATCACAGATCCCAAGAAGCTGTTCTCGCTGCTTGGCAGGCAGCTTAGCAGGGGTGAGGTTGCGCCGACTGGGAGCCAGGAAAAGCAGAGGCCATAGATTGTGGACAAAGCAGTGATGGAAGAAGACATCAGGCTGTCCACAGAGGTTCCGGAAAAAGCCCCAGAACCAGGCACCACTCACTTCTGACTGTGGGCACTCCAGTCCTGGCACTGGTCACTTAGGGTGATCTTGGGGAGGGGTCAGCACAATCCTCCCCAGTGCCCAACCAGTCCTGGACCATGCTCACTTCCCCAAAGGGCACCCCAGTCTGGGCCATGCCAAAAGGTCCAGGGTTCATGCCCAGGAAGAGCACTTCCTTGGGGCCCCAGCAGTATCGAGTCACGTAGTTGCAATGTGGCTCCCATGCATACTCCACAGGATTGTAGATGATGCCCTCAGGCTCCAAAAACTGCAGTTGACTCAGCTCAGCATTGAGCCAAAGCTCCTCCTCCAGGAAGCTCTCAGCCAAGCTTCCTGGGCTGTGCTGGAGCTCCATCAGGGCACCTATAGGCTCATGGGTGGACCCCAGCAGGAAAGCGTGGGGCATATGGCCATGCCACTATCACCTGGTACAGCTCCCCATCCTGTTTCCAGTTCCTTTCAATTGAATATATTATTTACTAGAATGGAATGTAATAGAGGCCTATGATTTAGCAGGATCTAAATTTGGTGAAACATTACAAAGTATCATAAATAGAGACAACATATTGGATAAATTTTGTCTTGTTAAAAATATTTGTTGATGAAAAGTACCCTAAATCAAGCCAAAAGATACTAAGTGAGTATTTATAAGTTTTAATATTAACAAAGCTAAAATTAAGAATATGTTCTATTTAGCAGATGTTGCTCTGAGCTTACCAGGTATATCACTATACTTAGAAAGAATATTTTCAATTAAAATTATTATGTCCCCTAGAAAAGAGTTAGTAAAAGCTTTCAACAGTTTTAAATGTATAAACAATGAATTTGACAATTAACAGTAAAAACCAACTTTGAAGTAGCAGGTAATCTTACGAAAAAATTAAAGATACTAGGATCATATTGAAAAAATATATTTATTAGTAAAATGTCAGTGACATCATATTAACATCAAATATAACTAAAACACTGATTAAAATATATGAATGTCTGCTCAGAAGAATTACTTTTAATTTTGTAATAGATTATGGAGATGTATAAAATTATAATTGTACAGCTGATTAATGCTCCACTATTTTTAAATGTTCACATAATCAGCATTAAAAAGTTTTTACTTTAATATAGTTTTATTTTTCAACAAATAATTTTATATTTGAACATAATTTTTGAATCGAATCATCTTATAAGTCCTCTGATGGAGTAAAAACTTTATCGATTAACAGTTTGTTGGTCAATAAACAGTTTTTTTTTTAACTGTATAATTTATTTTTTTTAATGCTCTGGTTCACTTTCAAAAGTGTTGCAGTTTGGACATATATTATGTGGTTTTCTAACTAAGCATTATCAAGTACTTGTATGTCAGATATGGATGTGGTCATGAATTGTGCTATGTCAACCTATCAGCAGAGAACAGAGAATTTCCGCTGGGAAATGATTAGGCATAGAACTAGTTTTCAAGGGGCCTTAAATGCCCTGCATCAGGATTATCTAACTCTGTGGATGTGGGAGCCTCTTGTGGTTTTGAATTAATAAGTGATATGACAAAAGTGGTATTATGGGAAGTTTAAATAAGGAATGAATATCATGGGTGAGTTTTCAGTGGCTTTCGTGGTAAGCATGGGAAAGATAGAATGACCAAAGCCTCATTACGAAGGAAATTTTCTGGGACTTACTCATTGGGCTGGCAGTATTGAGGGAGACTTTGGAATCAGAGAGGAGGCCAGTTTTCTCAATTGTCTGATTAAAAAGGAGACTATCTCTATTGATAGCTGTAGGGAATTTAGGAGGAAGGAAAAGCATCTTTTGCCAGCAAGGTGATGTGGTTGAATATGAGGAGATGGTGCTATATTGTAGCAGAGATGGTTGCTAGTCCATTGGAGATAAAACCCCGAGTGAAACCCAATGGTGAGGTCAGAACTAAGCATTCAGATGGGGCTTTTCTCTGGAAGTTAATTGAACCCATGGAAGTGAGTTCTTCACAGAAAACTGTGTTGGAAAAGAATAACAGGCAGTATCCTGAGCTTTGGACATCTCCTGCAGTTGGAAGAAGACAGGAGAAATGGTACCAGTGAAATAGGAATCAGAGTACACCAGAGTCTTGGTCAGAGGGATAGAAGGAAACCCCAGCAAGGGGTTCATGGCAACTAAAAGAAGAGCAAATGTCAGTGAGTTTTGTCACACGCAGTGATAAAAATCCAGAGGGCTCCAAAGAGTCATTGGATTTGGAGCTTACTGTTCAAAAACAGATTCAGGAAAGTAAAGGGTGAGTGACAGATGAAGAGATGGTGATAGCATCTATAGACTGTTCACATTAGGAGCACATCAGAGAGATGAGTCCAATGTAGAGTGTTGTACTCAGAGGGGCAGAAACCTCAGGTAAAACATTTCAAGATACTGGAGACCCTTACATGGAGGAAGGCAGAAATGAAAGACTCCAGTGGATAAAGGAGAGATTGAAGGTTTTACAGAGAGAGGGGAGATAAATAGGGAATATCATTCTAGAGGAGAGTGGAATGAGAAGAGATGAAGGTATTAGCTTTGGAAATAAGGAATACTATTAAAAATAAGACTGGAAAATGAGAACATTAACATTATAATAGCTATTTCTATTCATTAAGCATCTATATTCTAAGCTCTTATGTAAGTATGAACTCTTTGTAAACCATTGAGGTATTGAGGGGGATACAGGATAATTGTGTTAAGACACACACTCCTGCCCTCTGTGGTTTATGTGGGTTAAATGGAGAGAGGAGGCATGAATAGCATTGTGTGTAACCAAGGAGCTGAGTGAATAGGCAACATGCTTTGGGTGCCTGGCGATGCTTTTGGGTGGCCTTATGCATAAGGATGTGAATGGTCAGAAAAAGCCTGATGGAAGTGAATGTTGGTATGAAGTACAAGGAACGTTTGGGATTTGGATAGGTAGAAAAATAGGAAACTATGTTTCAAGGAAGGAGACTAGCAGATGTAAAAACTAACCTTGCAGAGAGCAGTTTCTTGGTAACTATCGATTTTGATGGTTTATGTTTTATTCAGTTATAATAATGATAATAGCAACTAATGATGAGTATTTACTTAGTGCTAGGTACTGTTCTAGAAGCATTTTTCACATATTTTTAATTCTCTGCAGCCAATGAGGTACTTACTGTTTTTACCCTACTTTCATAAATGAAGAAATAGAAGGTTAAGTAATTTGTACTGGATTTTACAGTTTATGAGGGGTGGGGTTGGGATTTCAACCTGAGCTTTCTGATCAGAGCTCTCGCTCTAACCTCCTCACGATTTTGCCTCTCGAGGATATCATCGTATGCTAGGAAGTAATGGCAGATTTGATTGAGGTCAAGTTAATAAAAAGCCCTGAATACCAGGCTGTCAGGTTTGAACTTTTTTCATCCTTTAATGACGAGCCTTTGGGGCTTTCATCAGAAGCAAAGTGAGGTTATAAGATTGATGTTTTGGGACCATCCAGCACATGTTAGTGAGTGACTCTTTTTGAGCACAGGGATTTAACTGAGCCAACCTTTCCAAGGCCATTGATATGTATTAGACCAGACTTCTTAGGATCGAGTACTCTGGCATTTTAAGCATCCTGGCGGTTTGTACATGCTGACCTTCCTTGATTTAACTTTTTCATTCATTTTAGCTTTTGAAAGGATAAAATATTTTTATTTGAAATGGATTTATATAGTTTCTGTTTTGAACTTAATGTTATTTGTGGTGGGAAGACTTGAGGTTGGAACTCACATTCCAGTATAGAGGACAGGAAGAACATGTGAAAATAATATGTACAGAAAAAAGACATTCTTTCCTTTTTATTCTCCTTTCTCATATTGGTAAGCAGTACAGAAGGAAACTCTTAAGGTGTAACCTGCATAACTGCCAAGAAATGTGAGCACTGTGGTGTAGCTGTGACTGATGCATAGTGAGGAGGCTGAAAGCTTTGCTACTATAGACCTGAATTCCGAATTCAGGTAATCCCAAGGAAGATAACAAAGGCAAGTCTCTTCATCTTTATGAGCTTTTAAATAATGGAGTGTATAGTCTCTACCTGGATTTGCTATTGGGAGAATTAGAGCCAATATTTGTTAGGTGTCTAACATATTTCCTAACCCATAGTAAGTTTATAGTAATAGATGTTACATAGCGATTCTTTTCTTTTCTGCCTTTTGCATTGTAGAAAACCACAGTTGCCCCATTATCTGTAGCCTAAAATTAGGGAGATATATCTAACAGGAGAATCTCACATGCAGATAACATATGTTACCTTGCATTGTGAATTACTTGAAAAGACTGGGCAAATATAAAGACCAGTGGTAGCCAAATCTAGACCAAGAATTAAGAGAAGGGCATTCAATAATTAATAGCCTATAGTAAAATAAAAAATATGTATAAAATTTAGTTGATCTGGCTGGCATGGCGGCTCATGTCTGTAATTCCAGCACTTTGGGAGGCCAAGGCGGGCAGAATATGAGGTCAGGAGATCGAGACCATCCTGGTCAACATGGTGAAACCCTGTCTCTACTAGAAATACAAAAATTATGTAGGCGTGTAATCCCAGATACTCAGGAGGCTGAGGCAGGAGAATTGCTTGAACCAGATCCCAGGAGGTGGAGGTTTGTAGTGAGCCAAGATCATGCCACTGCACTCCAGCCTGGGCTACATACAGAGCGAGACTCTGTCTAAAAAAACAAAGCAAAACAAAACAAATTTAGTTGATCCTTTAGTTTAAGGGATGACACTGAAATAGAAGAAATAAAAGAAATCTCTTTGGAGAGATCAGGAAGCTGGCAGGTTAAAACTTGTATTTCCTCGTGGAAGGAGAACGTAAAATTTAGTAAATGAGAAACTTGGTTATTAAAGAGTTGGCGGTGCACATTAGGAAAAAAATGAGCATCAGGCATCACTCTAGGAAAAGCTACTGTCAGACATCGTTGATGTCACTCCTGGATTTTGCTTCAGTCGTTTCCTATTTAATAATACCACATTTAACAACTCATCTGCTTTTGGGGTTGTAGAAATTAGGCGGGGTACAGAAAGAATGGAGAGTGTGATGTGGCTTTAGGATTAGATTGTTCTACATTAACCTTTATTATATGTGACAGAAAAATTAAAAATAGTTGATCCTCTGAGGGAAATCAGCAAAAATTGTGAATACTGATTATTGAGTATGTGGAAACTTTCAGGATGAAGGGAGTTTGAGTAGTAGGCTCCTAAGTGGTACCTATTGCAGATGTGCCTTAAATACCTTTGTAAATATTAACTTTTTAGGTTTGAAAGTTATCTGTGTCCATTGTCTAGTGGTGCTTAGTCTTTGCTAGCCCTCAGGATAGCAAACTTTAATTTTTATTTTAATTATTAAGGTTTAATAAGTATCGCATTCACTCTCTTCAGCACACATATTTCACACTTGGATTGAGGAACGATTGTGTGGCTTTAAGCCAGTTATTTCCTTCGTGGGCCTCATTTCCCTCTAGGTCTCTTTTGAATGGATTTCTAAGGTCTCGAATTGAATTGATTTCCTTCTATTTCTTCAGCACTGCTAGTTCTAAATACCAGACAATCCCCAACTTGTGATAGTTCTGCTTAATAGCTTTTTGACTTTATGATGTTGCAAAGATGATACACTTTCAGTAGAAACTATGCTTAGAGTACCCATACATCTATTCTGTTGATAACTTCCAGTATAGAGTCAATAAATTCCATGAGATATTTCATACTTTTTAAAAATAAAATAGGCTTTCTGCTAGATGATTTTGTCCATCTGTTGTCTGATCTAAGTGTTCTGAGCATGTTTAAGGTATGCTAGGTGAAGGTATTAGATTCAGCAGATCAAGTGAAGTTGACGCATTTTTGACTTAATATTTTCAATTTACGACGGATTTATCAGGACATAACCCCAACATAAATTGAAGCGCTTCTGTATTCCAGTCTATTGTCAATGTCCTTATTATGCCACTAGATGGCAATAGTGTACCTTCAAACCCTGTCCCCTCTGTGTTTCCAGAATCTGGGCCTCTGAAGAACTCAGGAATTTTAGCCTAGTCCACCCCTGCTTATTTCACACTTGGGGAACTGAGACTCGGAGGTTAAATGACATAGCCAGGGTGGTAACAGCTACTCAGAGCCACTTGAATCCCAGTCATCTTTCTCCTCTATCACACTCTAGGGGGATTTGTGAGGGAAGTTCAGAGAAATCATGCTCTCAACCCTTTGAGTTCTTTGTTAATTATTTTAAAAATAATTTAAAATCATTCTTTAAGTGCAGGTATCATCATATTCAAAATAAAAAGTTGGCCTGCTTTTATGTTTCTATATTGGCTCCCTGAGAGAGAAACACTAGACAGTCAGCTTGTAAAGGTCATTGCCTGCTTATAGACAGCTTGTCTTCACAGTTTGCCCTGCAGAAATCTCAACTACCTCCTCTCTATCAGGTGATTATCTCACTTCATTCTTGCCCTGTCCTTTGGTCACCCGTTTTTCTATGTCTTCTTTTGTCCACCTGACTAGCTCAATCAAGAGAGCCTTTTGGGGGAAGAGATATGCTCCTGATTCTTAAAGAATTGTCTTCTGGGTTTTCCCAGTGCGTGTTAACTGCCCTATATTCCCTCTCTCTATTGGTGAGAAGGATGGTATTGCCATAAATCATGGCTTGTGTATGGGCAGAATGGTGTGGGAGGCAGCGTGGCCACACAGAGAGGACAGGGTCTTTGGAGTCACACTGACTGGGTCGAACCTCTCCTCTGTCTGTGACTGACTTTGATTCTTGGTCGTCTGTCTTAGGAGAGTAAGATTAACCACCTTGCCTGGTGGGTGTGAGGAACGCATGAGTAATGTGTGGAAAGCTCATTATATTAGTGCTTGGCACACATAACAGCTGCTCATTAAGAGCTAATTATTTTGGTTGTTATTGTAAAGAGAGGAACGGGAGTAAGTATAGTATATGAAAGAAGCTCAAGGGAGGGTGTGAGCCAGAGGAGCTAGTTTTTTATTGGAGAAAAAAGGGAAGGATGCAAGGTATTCCAGGGCTTCTGTCAGTGTGTCAGAGAAATAGTGTAACTGTGTTATATGGTAGCCACTAGCCATGTGTGACGGTGGACACTTGAAATGTGACAAGTCAAAATTGATCCATGCTATAAGTATTGAATTCACATCAAATTTTAAAGACTTGGTGTGAAAAAGTAGATATAAAATATCTCAATAACTTTGTATAATAATAACATATTGAAGTAATTGCATATTAGATATGTAGAGTTAAATAAAATGTTCCTAAAATAAATTGAACTGTTCCTTTGAGCTGGAGTCTCACTTTGTAGCCCAGGCCAGAGAGCAGTGGCGCTATTAAGGCTCACTGCAACCCCCGCCTCCCAGTTCAAGTGATTCTCCTGCCTCAGCCTCCCTGGTAGCTGGGATTACAGATGCATGCCAACACCTGGCTAATTTTTTTGTATTTTTAGTAGAGACAGGGTTTCACCATTTTGGCTGGGCTGGTCTTGAACTCCTGACCTCAGGTGATCTGCCCACCTCAGCCTCCCAAAGTGCAGGGATTACAGGTGTAAGCCACCTTCTTTTTACTTTTTGAAATGTAACTACTAAAAAATATAATAAGGCTACTAGTATGATATTTTTATCTGATAGCACTGAGCTAGAAGTTAGTGATTTTTGTACCCAAATATACACAACTCTGTTCTGAGGAATCAGGATAGATTTTTTGAGGCTTCTTTTGATTTTGTTTTCTTTTATGATGTTCTGTTCTGAAGAGTATGACCATTCTGAACTGAGATGCCAGTCACTATTGGTAATAGCAGTTTAAGTAATAGTTAAAAAAAAAAAAAAGTAAAAGAGGCACCAAATATTCTCTGTAGTCCCCCAAATTCTGAAGACCTCAAAAAAAAAAAAAAAGCCATTGATGATTTCAAAGAACACCACCTGCAAAGCTCATCTGCCTTCATGTTATCAATAGATAAAACCTAGCAGCTAACCAGTCAAAGATTTTCCCTTCAAATGCAGGTTATTAAAACACTGCAAAAATAACCAAGAGTAAAAAGAAAAGAGAACCATAATACTTTACGTTAAATTAAGTCATCTGTCTGATTTTCATTAAATTTGTTTTGGTTTTAAAGACACTAGTTACAAAACATTCGGTAGTTTTAAAAATTAAAAATAAATGATAATCTCATCACCAGTCTGTTTTAGAGCTAGGAGGTAATTGCTAATTTTATACATTTGCAGCCTTTGTAAATCTTCTCAGATGGATTGAAAAATGAAGTCTTTATTTAGATTTTGGATTTAACATATAGTTTTTATAACAACACATGGGAAATAGTATTTGTTCTTTGCTGATACGGAAAACAAGCAGGGCACATGCATTTTGAGGACCTTGAGGTCAGTTCTCATTGTTCTTGATTTAGTCTCAAAATAGGAATCCTTTATTCCAAGTAAACTTGCTACCATAATTCATTGTATCTAAGACACCATCAGTTGTCAGAAGTACCTTTAAGTATCACTTTGTATAGAAAAAAAAAATGTTGCCAATAAAACTTTGACAAGCTATTGGTTTTTAAGATGCATCTCTATTTCAGAAATGTTAAATGCTGGGGGGAAAAAGTGTACCTTAACATTGATGAAATGTAATACACAGATTTTGAAACTTTCTACTTGGTTTAGAGAGCTTGTTTTATATGTTAGCATCAGACTTTAGGTTCTCTCAGAATGTATCATGTTTAGCAAGTGTGGTTTGGTGCATTGAAGCTCTTTTCATTTAATTGTATAAAAAAACAGATGAAAGCAAAGTGGTGAGGTCAGTTTTAAGTTGTTGAAAAGCCAATGATTCAGAAAAGTGAGCTTCTAACTCTTAGTTTCAACCTAGTACCTCTGCTTCTCCCCCCACCACCAGACATATATCCATCCTCTTCTCAGGCATTACTTGTCCCTCTAACAGAATCTGTTCTCAGTAAAGGTTCCTGATAGCAGTTATTTATAGCCTCTTGTGAATTCATGGTAAAATGTTAAATGGCCCAAGGCCATTTGCTTCCAAGCCTTATCTCTAATTACTGGCGAAAAATCTTCGTCTGCTTAGAGAACTTTCAGGCCTCTGCTAGCCATACGGAACAAGTTTTGTGGGAATGGCTGAAGGAGGAGTGGTGTAGAGGCAGCCTTCTGCTCTGCCTCTATAGAAGGCCGTGCACAGATAACAGAGCACCTTGTTTTCTTTCCTACCTTGCAGAATTTGTTCAAGCAAATCTGACAGCTGGCTCCGTGCCTTTCTGGAAGTCAGTGAGAAAGGAGACTTCAGTCTTCTTATAAAGTTGGCTTTGCTGACTGTCTGAGAGGAAACAACTCATAATAGCTGCATTTCTGACTAATTCCATTGAATTTTTGTTAGGGTTTTTTTTTTTTTTTTTTTTTAAGACGGAGTCTCATTCTTTTGCCCAGGCTGAAGTGCAGTGGCTCAATCTCAGCTCACTGAAACCTCCACCTCCCAGGTTGAAGCGATTCTCCTGCCTCAGCCTCCCAAATAGATGGGATTATAGGCGCAGCGCACACCACCACATCCAGCTAATTTTTATATTTTTAGTTGAGATGGGGTTTCACCATGTTTGTCAGCCTGGCTTTGAACTCCTGATCTCAAGTGATCTGCTCACTTTGGCCTCCCAAAGTGCTGGGATTACAGGCGTGTGTCACCATGCCTGGCTGAATTTTTGTTAGTTTTATCTCCCCTTTGACAGGGACTATTGAATTTTTAGGAAACCCTATCATGTACAGGTTTTTATATATTTTTTTGTAATTTGAATAGCTACCTCCTAATTTATCTGTCTTCTAAATCTCAATGTTTACAAATCTAATTGGCTTAAGTCATGCTTTACATTTTGAGTAACTATTTGATCCAGATTCTGAGCCTCCTTTTTCTAAATTATTTTCAGGGATGCCTAAGTAGATATATGCTAGGGCAGTTTGGCTCTTGGTTAAGCTGCGGAAGTTCTTCTGGTCTAATTTGTAGATGACAACAGAAATTTCTCCTTCTGAGTTTGTAATACATGCATCAGTTGTGAATCTGCTGATACTTTGTATATGGTCGTCCCTCGGAATGCATGGGGGATTGCTTCCAGGCTCCCCCACCGCCGCCCCATAGATACCAAAATTCATGTTGCTCAAGTCTCTTGTATAAAATGCTGTAGTATTTGCATATAACTTACGTACATCCTCCTGTATACTTTCAGTCATCTCTTGATTACTTATGGTACCTAACATAGTGCAAACTCTATGTAATTTGTATTGTTTAGGGAATAATGACAAGAAAAAAATGTTTGTACTTGTTCAGTAGAGACACAACTGTCCAGTTTTTTTTTCCTCCAACATTTTTACTCTGTGGCCAATTGAACCCACAGTAGTGGAACCCACAGATAAAGAGGGCCAGCATGCCCAATAAGGAGTTTGGTTAACACAAAGTATGGACTTTCTCAGAGAAACATATGCAATAATATTGCACATGCTTTCAGCATTAGTACTGAAGAGTATATGGAAAAATTTACCTCCATTGCTAAATATTCTACATTTAAATTAAATGTAAGGCAAATATTTATTATATAGCTCTGCATTCTTTCTAGCAGTGTTTGTTGATAGTATCTTAATAACTTCCGGGTTACATTCTGTAAATGTTTCTATCTGTTTGAATGAATTTGACTTTTGGTCTTTGCAGCTCGGGGTATGGTTTTCTCTCGGCTGTGCCTATTTGGCCTTGGAAGACTATCGAGGTTCAGCAAAGGCATTTCAGCGCTGTGTGACTCTAGAACCCGACGTAAGTTTGTTTGATCTTCTGTCCTTACTATGGCTGTTTACTCTCTAAGTTATAGGAATTGTACTGTATGGATCAGAACAGCAATTCCTTTTGTGTTGGAGGAAACTGTACATTCTTCTTGAATTCATTTAGGAAATAATTTTGGTAAAATACTTTTCTTGTTAAAAATATACTTCACTGAATATATAGCAAAGTAGCATGTATATTTGTCATTCACTAATCTGTCCTGCCTATGTTAATTGCATTACTAGAAAGTTATTTTAGGGTGGAATCTTTTTATTTTATTTTTTATTTATTATTATTTTTTAAATTTTAAGTTCTGAGGTACATGTGCAGATCTTGCAGGATTATTACGTAGGTATACACATGTCATGGTGGTTTGCTGCCTCCATCCCCCAGTCACCTACATTAGGTGTTTCTCCTAATGTTATCCCTCCCCAATCTCCCTACCCCTTGCTATTCCTCTTCTAGGCTCCCACCCCTCAACGGACCCCAGTGTGTGATGTTCCCCTCTCTGTGTCCATGTGTTCTCATTGTTCAACACCCACTTCTGAGTGAGAACATGAATTCTATTCTTGTGTCAGTTTGCTGAGAATGATGGTTATTCATCCACATCCCTGCAAAGGACATGAACTCATCCTTTTTTATGGTTGCATAGTATTCCATGGTGCATATGTGCCACATTTTCTTTATCGAGTCTATCTTTGATGGGCATTTGGGTTAGTTGCAAGTCTTTATTATTGTAAACAGTGCTGCGGTGAACATACGTGTGCATGTGTCTTTAAAATAGATTGATTTATAATCCTTTAGGTATATACCCATTAATGGGATTGCTAGATCAAATGGTATTTCTATTTCTAGATCCTTGAGGAGCCACCACACTGTCTTCACAATGGTTGAACTAATTTACACTCCCACCAACAGTGTAAAAGTGTTCCTTTTTCTCCACATCCTCTCCAGCATCTGTTGTCTCCAGATTTTTTAATGATCACCATTCTAACTGGCATGAGATGGTATCTCAATGTGGTTTTGATTTCATTTCTCTAATGACCAGTGATGATGAGCATTTTTTCATATGTCGGTTGGCCACATAAATATCTTCTTTTGAAAAGTGCCTATTCATATCTTTTGCCCACTTTTGATGGGGTTGTTTGTTTTTTCCTTGTATATTTGTTTTAGTTCTTTGTAGATTCTGGATATTAGTCCTTTGTCAGATGGGTAGATTGCAAAAATTTTTTTGCATTCTGTTAGTTGCCAAGTCACTCTAATGATGGTTTCTTTTGCTGTGTGGAAGCTCTTAAATTTAATTAGATCCCATTTGTGTATTCTGGCTTTTGTTGCCAATGTTTTGGTGTTTTAGTCATGAAGTCTTTATATCTGATAGCTTTATGAGATAATAGTTCACATACCATATAATTCACCTATTTAATATATACAATTCAATGATTTTAATATATTTGGAATTGTGCAACCACTTACTACAGTTCGCTTTTAGATCATTTTTATTACCCTAAAAAGAAACCCCTGTGGCATATATATGCTTGCCAGCTAGTCTTTGATATGTCTGAACAACAAAGAGAAGGTTAGAAGTTTTATAAAAAGGAGAAATGTTACAAATTGCTCTTTGAGAAGTTCATTGGCATTTATAATAAGGGTTTAGGGAGCTGGCCAGCTTCCATTGATGAGGGATGGTGGAGGGCAAAATTAGCCCCAGAGTTTCAGCAAATTATCTCAGAAACTGCAGATAAAACTGGTTTCAGGTTACAGCAAGCAGTTCCAGCAGTCAGGCTGCTTTCATTTGATTCTTTTACAGCTTTAATATCTCTACTAAGATTCCCTCAAACATTCTCTCATTATGTTCATGTTTTCCTTTAAATCTTTGAACATGTTTATGATAACTATTTTGAAATCCTATGCTTATTTCAACGTCTCTCATTTCTGGTACTGTTTCTATTAACCAATTTTTTTCCTTTGGTTATGTAGGAAATTTTTCTGCTTCTTTCCGTGTCTACCATTTTAAAAAAATTGTATTCTACACATTGTGAATACTATGTTGTTGGGTTTCTTGGTTTTATTCTGTTCTCTTAAGAAGGATTGAGTTTTATTTGGTATTCAGTGAAATCACTCATAAATCAGCTAGTTTTTAATCTTTGTTAAAGTGGGTCTGAAGTTGTTATTTTCTTAAAACCCTTTTTAAAAAAATATATATATACAGAGAGAGAGAGATAGGCTTCACTCTTTTTACCAGGCTAGTCTCAAACCCCTGGCCTCAAGTGATCCTCCCATCTTAGCCTCCCAAAGTGCTGGGATTACAGACGTGAACTACTACACCCAGGCTTTTAATAACCTTTTCTTAAGGTATAACCTCTCTAGGATTGAACTTAATGCTATGGGCAATCAATAAGAACTCTTGACCTTGGCTGGTTTGGAACTTGAATAGCTCCTAGCACAATGTGACCTCCAAAATCTCCATTCAGCTCATAGCTCTCTAATAGTTGTTCTTTGCCAGACTTCAAGAAGTTACTAATTTTGCCATGTCTGGAAGTGGAGGTTCACTGCCATTTAATTTTTGAATCGTATGTGTGGGACTTGAGAACTATATTTACTATATTAGATGAAAAGTGGAACAAAGAGAAATATATAATTTATATCATTCTTGTTAGAATCAACATTTATATAAATTCAATCCAATTAAACTGATTTTAAAAAATTTATATAACAGTTTTGTTTTTGTCATTCGTTATAGGAATAGGTAGAGAAATATATTTGATGGATGAAATACTAGGTAGTAACACTGGAGAACAGATTCTTTTTTTTCCCCCTTATCCAGTGAAGAAGGATGTTGATATAATGGCAAAATCTTTTAAGATAGGAAAAAACAGTATACTGCATTACCTTTTTTTGTAATAAATCTATGTAGTACTATATAGAGTATGTTGTAAATTATCTTAACTATTTTGTACATCCAAATTTGAAAATAAAATTTTAACTGAATTGCTAATTAGTACAATAATAGTTATATTGCTTGGTTGATTTTTTAAACCTTTTTCTAAATTATAAAAGTCCATCCTAATTTAATTTCGCCATATACCTTTAAACATACCTTCTTGAAAATTGTGGTTTAAAGAGTATATATTGGACTTCGAAAGTGTGTTGTACTTTTGGTTTCAGCAATAATTTTACCTAAATGAGAATAGTTAATTAACTGAATTCTCTATCATTTCAGAATGCTGAAGCATGGAACAATTTATCAACCTCCTATATCCGATTAAAACAAAAGTAAGTTCATCAGAAAAATATGAAGAACTTTGCTTCCAAAATAAACGAATGAGATTTTCTACAACTGAACATTATTTCAGTGTTTCTCCTTATTGCACTTTTCTCACCCATGTATATGAAATAGAATAACTTAATTCAAACTAAATTAACTTGAATTCTAAATATACAGTTTATTTATTGAAAACATTTTATAGGTAATAAAATAAGATGTTACTGGATATCTTTACTTAGTACTGAAGTTTTACATTCTACCTTTCATTACATGATAAAAGCAAACACATGTTTAGTTGGTCAACTGAATTGACAGGTATTTGTATTCATTGCTTGCTTTGTATTAGCATTATTGAGAAATGTAAATAAATATGAGCCAATGTCTTCAGGGAATGTAGGTTTAAAAAATAAAATACTATGCCATCTTATTTTAAAAATTGATTAGCGTATAAGCTATTTGTGGCAAATATCAATCGAGAATATAAAGAGGGCTAAAATAATCATACATGATATTTGTAGCACACTTCTTATGTGCCAGCCACTCATTTAGTCCCATAGGATCAAAGAAGAGGGAAGGCGTGTGATCTGGATCAGAAATGCTTCTGAGAGAATGTTGGACTCAAGCAGTAATTTGAAGGATGGCTAGAAGGGGCAGAGGAAAGCTTCTTAGGCAAGGAAAATGATGTGACCAAATGCAGAATGACAGGAATGAATGTAGTATTTTAGGAGAGAGGAAGTAAAATAGCCCAGCTGTAGAGTAATTTGAAATATTCAGTGAGACATAAGGTTAGAAAGGTAGGTTGTAGTAAAATTGCAGTATTTTCTGATTATTTGACTAACGAGTTGAGACTGTCCCGTTGAGAATAGGAAGGCAGAGATCTCAGTGTGGTAATTTCATGAAGAAAGAAGCTTTTGGGGAAGATTTATCTGGTGGCAGTATGTGAGGCAGACTAGAGAGGAAACTGGAGGCTGGGAAACCAGTTAGGACACAGCTGTTGTAACAATTCAGGCGTGAGATAACTAGAGTGGAAAAAGAAGGGGCAGATGCCAAAGTGTTTATAAAGGGGGCAACCAACTAACTGGGCTTGTTGACTAGCTACGAAAAGCGAAGGAAAAGGAAGAGAGAAGGACTGCTGTTGCCAGAGTTCTAACCAATTAATTAAAGGATGGATATATTTTCATTTTTATTTGGCCTTACTTTCAAACTTAATTTTTCTTGGTGGAATCACAAGATAATTTCCGATGACGTCATTAAATCCATATTACGTTAAGATCATGAAATGCTGCCTCTGATCTTGGATGACAGCGTCCATAAAGTACTGTCTGTTCTACCATTCTCTTCAGAAGATAATATTATGTTCTTGATTGCAACTGATTGTGTTAAAACTCTCTGGAGACCTTTTTGGTTTAAAGCAACAGGCTGGGGAAGTCCCTGTCATAGTTGTAGAATGATCTCAGTGAGTTTTTCTGGCAACCCAGATAAGTTTGTACGAGTGAGGCTCTTGATACCTTGTCTTCCAGCCCAATCATGTTAGGAATTCTGCTTTCTCTCCTAGGGGTTCTTGTATATTGTTTCTCAACTTTCTTAGCTTCTTGCAACTCCACAAATAGGTATTTGTGCAAAAGTCGAGTGGTAAGGTCAGAGGTCAGTCATTTCTTTTATTCTTTCCTGTTTACTCTTTTCTTTCTTTGCTAAGGCTCCAGACAAAGCTAATGGGATTGTTATTTCTGAGGTAATTATTAATGCTCACCTCAGAAGAATCTATTCATGCCTTAAGACGGCCCATTAGACTATTTCATTTATCCCTTTGTGGTCACAAGATTCTTCATTAAAGTGCTCTCTTTGCTGTTTCATCTGATTCCCCTCGGTATCATGTTCCTGTCAGTCCCATAGAAAAATGCCTCATCTTCAGATATAACTTTCATGTGTAATATCTCTACTATAGAAGGGTTTTGATAAGTGAATCCTGAAAGGAAGCACCTTACAAAGAAGCTATATTTCCCAAAAAGGAAAAAAGAATTCATTGAGCAATTTTGAGGCTAGGAAATTATGGATAGAGGACGGGAGGACATATAAGAAAAAGGATATTATAGATTTGTAATTGTTGAGTTATTTTCCAGTAGTATAACTTCACCTCCAACCCCTGTGGACGGGAGAACTGGGGAGTCTTGGTCCAACACCGTTGGAGGCAGTTGTTATTAGATGGAGGTGGTGATGGGGTAGAGTAGAGAAAGGAAAAAAAGAAAAACGTATCCTAAGGAAACAATTTACGACTGAAATTGAAGACATGTTTCCTTTCTTTCTTTTTGAGTTCCCTTGTATTTTTGCAAGAAGGAATCCCTTAGATCTCTTAGTGTCAATAGATGGTAAACAGTCTTAACCTTGTATATCTAAAAATGTTTCATTTTGCATTTATTCTTGAGTGGTAAGTTTAGCTGATTATAATATTTGTGCTAACAGTTATTTTCACTCAGCACTTTAAAAGTAATATTCTGTTGTCTTCTGTCGTCTTACTGCTGATGAAATAAATATATGTTGTCATTTCTTTGTAGATATTAGGAATATCTTTCCTAAATTTCACACAGTATTTCTAGACATTGGTTTGTCTTTGTAATGCTCAGTCAGTATGTGAAATATACTTTTGATAATAGAATTTAGATATCTGTTCATATCTGGAGAATTCTCAGCTTTTTGATATAAAGAATCCTGCCATGCTCTGCATTTGTTTACTGTAGAATGTCTATCAGATGTATAAATCTTACCTCTTATTCTTTCCTCTGACTCTTTCCAGCTCTTTTGTTTTTTAATTCAAATTCTGTATGAACTCCTCAGTATTATCTTCCAATTCCAGATGGGATTACACTGTATTGACAACGCTGATCAGTTTCTCCTTGACTATGTACAGTCTAGTTTTTGTTAGCTATGGAGGTTTTTTTGTTGTTTTCATGCCTCCTTCAATACTGACATTTCCAGTTAGTTTTTATTCACATCTCCTTGTTCTTATTTCATTTCTTCCTGTTTTTGTTTCACGATTTTCTGTTCCAGTATAAATTATTTCTTTGTCTCAGTATTCTAAACAAATTTATTTAAAGACTTGATAGATTGTTTCAATTGTTCCTTAAACAATCTTTAAAATTTTTTTTCATTCCTCCCTCTCCTCCTCAAAATATTATTTATTTATTTGATGGAGTCTTGCTCTGTCACCCAAGTTGGAGTGCAGGGTCATGATCTTGGCTCATTGCAACATCTGCCTACCAGATTCAAGTGATTCTTGTGCATCAAGCCTCCGAGTAGCTGGGATTAAAGGCACATGCCACCACACCCAGCTATTTTTTTTTTTTTTTTTGTATTTTTTAGTAGAGATGGGGTTACACTTATTGACAAGCTGATCTCGAACTTCTGACCTCAGGTGATCCACCCACCTCAGCCACTCAAATGGTGCTGGGAATGTAGGTGTTAGCCACCATACCAAGCCCCCTTAAAATTTTATCTTTAGTAAATGTATGTCCTGTTGTTAGTTTTGTTGACTATAGGTTTTTTCCCCACAGGGTGTAGAATTTTGGTTTGTGGCATTTTGGTTGCAGATTCATGAGGAGTGTGTTGTTTTGTTTTGACCTCCTTGCCTCTGCTCCCTGTGCTACTGTGTGCACCTTTTGTCTTGCAGGTTTACAATTGTACTTTCTTGGCCATTCTGACTCCAGCTTTGGAACTGAGTGTGCCTTCTCTTGAGGTGATACTGTGATTGATACCTAGTTATAAAATAATGTTCTTGTCAGTAAATAGGAAAGGAGTATCTCTGTATGTATGCTACGTATACCATAGGGTCTGTCATTGAATTTTGTAGGGAAATTTTAGGTGGTTTTGTGTTGTTTGGATCTCTAATTCTTTTTGTTAATATGAGTGAATAAGGACTGATAGTCCACATTAGCATGTTGTACATTTAGCTATGCTTTATTCTAATAAAAAGGAGTTCATTGTTGCTCTCTTTAAAATTTGACCTTCAATAGAGTAAAAGCTTTTAGAACTTTACAAGAAGCTCTCAAGTGTAACTATGAACACTGGCAAATTTGGGAAAACTACATCCTCACCAGCACTGACGTTGGGGAATTTTCAGAAGCCATTAAAGCTTATCACCGGCTCTTGGACTTACGTGACAAGTACAAAGATGTTCAGGTAGGATATTAATATTTTGTTATTTCAGTTTGTGTTTGATATTAATCCTTGATGATATGGTACAAATTATTTCCTTAAATATGCACAGGAAAATTTTGTTAAACACATGTAACATATGAAAAGGGTATTTTTTTATAGTCATATATTCTTCATTATATACGAATTCTGGAATTCTAATGCCATATTTGTGTAGTCATAAACTGAATATTACTGGGACTCAGTTATGAAATCTGATAGGTATGTGAGTTACATATGTATAATCACTTAGCAGAAACTAAATAGGACACTGTGTTACTTATCACTTTGGGTATCTCAGTGTATTCTCTGACTTGTGGTAGCTGGAGTAACTCCTTGAGTTAATATAACTCCTGCACTTACATATATGGTTTTCTTTCTTTCTTTTTTTTTGCTGGGGGGAGGTCCTTTCTAAATATTGTATACTATGCATCCATTCTGGACTTGAATTTTACAGCATAAAGATTATTTAAAACTGAATGAAGTCTGGGTGTGGTGGCTCATGCCTGTAATCCCAACACTTTGGGAGGCCGAGGCAAGCGGATCACTTGAGGTCAGGAGTTTGAGACCAGCCTGGCCAGCATGGTGAAGCCCCATCTCTACGAAAAGTCCAAATCTAGCCAGGCATGGTGGCAGGCACCTGTAATCCTAGCTGCTTGGGAGGCTGAGGCATGAGAATTGCTTGAACCCAGGAGATGGAGGTTGCAGTGAGCAGAGATCATGCCACTGTACCCCAGCCTGGGTGACAGAGTGAAACTCTGTCTCAAATTAAATAAATAAATGGGTGACACAGCGAAACTCTATCTCAAAATAAACAAACAAAACTGAGTGGAATGATAGCCAAGTGAATGAAGGGATAGCAGTTTTACATCCTAGAAAGTGCAGGGGCTCTAGTGAATCTGTTTGCACAGTCTCCCGACAGCCACAGTTGTACTGAAATCTTCCATTGAGACAGTTCTTCCTCTTCTACACTTAGTGCCTTGGCAAGGGCACTGATGAGACTCTGAACAGATCTCAGTATATTGTGACCACTGAAGATAGTGCATATCTCTTGTTTACTGCAACTGTGATTTTTAAGTTCTTTCTTTACTGGAAAAGATTTCTGAAACCTGTTCCTAAAATCTCAAGGAGAATGTAAATCATTTATATTGATAGTATATTCCATCTTACACTTGAAAGAAATTCTGTTGTTTTCTTTCCTGTTAAAAAAAATGTACATGAAACATTGAAATTCAACACTCCTCATTTAGATATTGCTGCTGGCTCAATTCCAGCATTCTTTAGAATCACACACTTTCAGAGCAAAAAGGGACTTTAGCAGTCCTCTACAGCTAGGCTGAATAAGTTTACACACCAAGTCAGAAAGGAGTGTGAAGCTCCCCTCCTTCCTGGTAAGGTAGATGGGGCATTCTTCAAGCTGTCAGTCTGTTTTTCTGTCCTCTTGGCATTGCTTCACTATGTCATCTCTTCCTTAGTTGCCTTAGAATTGGCTTCCTTTTAATGAAGCTTAATGATCCCATTAATCTTCTGTCATCTGCCTCTATTTCTTAACTGATCTTCTTTTCTTTCTGTTGTGAGTGAGATTTCCTCTCTAAATCTATACTTTAACCACAGTAATTTCCTTCATGTCTGCTAAGGATTAGTAACATTTTGGATCCTGAGAAAATCCTGATCACCCTTTCATGGATGATCTACTGGTGCTCTACTTGGCACCAGTAGGAGTTGTTTTATATAAGGTTCCCAGATGGGTCTAGGCCTCTCTCCTCCAATAAGAGACAGAACTATGATATGTACTCATGAAAGCAAGGGACTTTTCTATTTGCTCCTTTATTCTCTCTCGCTTCCCAAGGCACATAGAGCAGGCCAAAGTGGTGTGTGGTAAAATAACAATAATTAATATTTACTGAGGGCTTGCTGTGTGTCTGAAACTGTCCTAAGAACTTCACATGTATTAGCTCATTTTCTTCTCACCACAGCTGTGGGGATAGGTTTACACTATTATCATAAGCTATATCTGACTCTGGATGGATGGATGGATGGATGGATGGATGGATAAATGGATAGGATAGATCGAACTCCCCGCCCACTTGTTTTAAGGAAACTAATAATATTAGACAAAGTAACTGTTCAAAGATTGTTTGGTAAAGCTGTTACTTGTATATCATTAAGAGTTATAAAGTCATTGAGATAATGCTGATTTTAGTTGACTTAGATGAATTAAGTATGGCAAATCTTGCTAACTCATGTATTCTAAAAGAAAGGCAAGAAAAAATGAAGCAGAAGCAGTTACAATAGCTGAAAAGGTATTGAACAATTTTATTTAAATTTCTTTTTTCTTACCATCCCCACCACCCCCAGATTAGGAGTCTCATTCTCTCTCAGGATGAAAAACATTCTTGCTAATGTTTAGATAATACTTCTGTATTTGAATATATGTAAATGTATGAGAATAGAGGTGATATTTACAATAATCTATGGTAGTAACAGTGGTATTATAGATACTAAAGGACATAATTTTGATAAAAATAACCTGAGTATGTACATAGTTGATTCTCATAAAACTTCCAGTTGTGATTTGCCATGTTGGATGCCAAATCAAAATCATTGGAATTTTAAGAACATTTACTTAGAAATCTTTCAGCTGGCTGGGCACAGTGGCTTGCTTATACCTGTAATCCCAGCATTTTGGGAGGCCAAGGCAGGAAGATTGCCTGAGCTCAGCCTGGGTTTGAGACCAGCCTGGGCAACATTGCAAAACCCTTTCTCTACAAAAAATACAAAAAAAATTTAGCTGGGCTTGGTGGTATGTACTTGTAGCTACTCGGGAGCTGAGATGGGAGGATCCCTTGAGCCTGGAGAGGTTGAAGCTGCAGTGAGCCATGATCACACCACTATATTCCAGCCTGGGTGACAGAGCAAAACCCTGTCTCCAAAAAAAAAAAAAGGGGAAGTCTTTCAGCAGCCTTCCCTAAGAAAGAATAAGAGGACCCAAGATGCAAAGAAATGCATTTGAGCATTTTTCAGAAAAGGAAAAAAATCTAAAAATATATATGTATTTTTTCCTAGTATGAATTCAGATACCATGATTTAACTTTTATCTAAAATAGATTTTTTCAAACATATTTTAGTGGTCATAGTCTTAGCTTCTTACTTTTCTAATCATGGGGAATTTTCAATATAGCAAAATGAAGTTCTTATTCCAATTTAACATGTTGTAATCCTGTACCTGTTTTTTCTACTTTATGGATGTGGTGGATTATTACCATTAACGTTTTTTTCCTGTGCGTGCGTGCGTGTGTGAGTGTGTGTGTGTGTGTGTGTGTGTGTGTGTAAATTCATGCTTATTTTAATAAGCATGGGTAAATTAGCCTCAAATTTTTCTGTTTTTTCCTCACTATTTGTAATTAAAGAATGAGTGAATTTACTACCTTTATCATTTTCTTGTTTGTCCATTTTATAATTTAATTAATACTATTTTAATTGACAGCCTCTAATTGTATACATTTATGGAGTACAATGTGACGTTTTTGTGTGTATATATACACACACACACATGCACATGTACACACACACACAAGGTAGAATGATTAGATCAGGCTAATTAACATACCCATCACCTTGTTTACCTGTCTTTTTATGGTGAGATATTTGACATTTTATTCAGGCATTTCAAAATGTACAAAACGTTATTGTTGTCTGCAGTCACTGTGCTGTGCAGAAGATCTCAAACTTAATCCTCTGTCTGAAACTTTGTATCCTTTGCCCAATAATTCCCCACTTCCTCCCCACCCCACTTCCACCCTACCCTGACTCTGGTAACCATCATTCCTTTCTGTATAGTTTTTATTAGTATTATACATATGCTACTGATTTTTGTATGTTGATTTTGTATCTACATTTATTTAATCAGTTCTAATAGTTTTTAAGTGGACTCTTTAGAGTTTTCTCTAAGATCATATTGTCAGCCAATAGGGACAGTTTCTCCTAGTTTTTGCCTATTAGAATATCTCTTATTTCTTTTTCTTGCCTAATTGCTCTGTCTAGGACTTCTAGTACTATGTTGAAAAAACCTTTGTCCTAATTTTGACTCATATATAGATTGGTAAAACCCAGGAATGCTTTTCTATAGTAGCACTTATTTGTATTCATTTCTAGATTATACATATTTTTATTCATCTATCATAAAACTGATTTTCAAAAAAAACTGATTTTCATGTTTCTACATAATTAGTTGCTGTTCAGTTTTCCAGCTTTTGAGTATTGTAAATAATGTCATGAATATCCTTCCAAACAAATCCTCATAAATAGCCATACATCTTTACTCAAGGTAAATTCTACCATTGATTTGTTGGGATATTTTTCCTTTTCCTTTTTCTTTTTCTGGATACCTTGAGCAACATTTTGGGGAAATGATTTAAGTATTGCATTGTTGACATTCATTTGCTGTTTATATGTAGAAGAGGAAGGAAAGGGGATTAACGTATATTGAGTGCTTACTATGTTTCTGCCACTTAACACAGCTTATCTTTTATTGGGCATACAGTATGTGAAGTCAATACTAAATAGTCTTCAGTTTATAGTTGATTAATATGAGACCCAGAGAGCTTATATAACTTGAGCAGTCATTTGGCTAGTAGGAACTGAGGACAGAAATCACAGGTAGGCATATCTTATTTTTTTTCTTTATGCCATGCCTTGAAGTTTATGGGGAAGATTTATGTCAAAAGCACATTTTCCTATCATGTTAATGTACCTGTGAATGATATCTAATAAAGGTTTTTAAAAATTGAGACATGATTTGCAATAATAACCCAGGCATTGTGGCATGTGCCTACAGTCCCAGCTACTTAGGAGGCAACAACAGGAGGATACTTAAGCCCAGGAGTTCAAGGTTTCAGTGAGCTATGATCGTGTCACTGCATTCCAGCCTGAGCAACAGAGCAATACCCCATCTCAAAAGAATATGAAATAAAATAAGAAAATGAAAAATAATTTGCAGGTAATTTTAACTACTACTAAATATATATATATATATATATATATATATATATATATATATATATTTTTTTTTTTTTTTTTTTTTTTTTTTTTTTTTGAGACAGAGTTTCGCTCTTGTTACCCAGGCTGGAGTGCAATGGCGTGATCTCGGCTCACCACAACCTCCGCCTCCTGGGTTCAAGCAATTCTCCTGCCTCAGCCTCCTGAGTAGCTGGGACTACAGGTGTGTGCCACCATGCTCAGCTAATTTTTTTTGTATTTTTAGTAGAGACAGGGTTTCACTATGTTGACCAGGACGGTCTCTATCTCTTGACCTCGTGATCTACCCACCTCGGCCTCCCAAAGTGCTGGGACTGCACCCGGCCTCTATTATGTATTCTTATGTAATCACCACCCCAAACAATTATGGACTGTTTTCATTATTACAGAAAATTCTCTTACATGTGTTTCCAGTCAGTTGAAACGCCACCTCTTCCCCCCATGAGGCAACTACTTTCTCATTTCTGTCTCCACAGTTCGGTTTGCTTTTTCTTAAATACCATATAGATAGAATCATACCATATATATTCTTGCATATTGAGGTTGTCCTTTGTGTGTATTTTTATTTGATGCTTTCTTTGGGGTAGGAGAAGATGGTGTTGATGTGCAGGGGGGCAAGTTGCCAGTGAAACTGATGTCCTGGTACACTTGCTGTCTGTGCATTACCTGAAAGTAAAGAGAGGGGGAGGGAATGGATATATGTTGCATATATTATAACTTTGGAAAATAGGTATTCTCTCCATTTAACTGTTGCGGTATCTGAGGCTTAGCAAAGTGAATTAATAAGGTTGATTTCTTATAGCTAGCAAGCAATAAAGCTAAGGCTTGACATCTGGCCTATTTAATCTAAAGCCCTTTCCACAATCCAAGAATTGTTATTTTTGCTTTTTGGTTTTTTTCTGAAGAACTAAAAAAGACAATGCTAAACTGCCTATCTTTCTCCGATAACTGAGGTTTGGGGAAGCCAAGGGTCAGGGTTATCAGACCAGGAAACAGAACAAGTACTTAGAGAGCTCCAAGTGGAGCAGGGAGTTAGCCAAGCAGGGGAGGTGGGAAATTGCTTCATTCCTGGCCTGGAGCCCTCCTGGAAGTTTTTGTAATGGGTCCTAAGGCAGTCCTATTCCTTCCTGCTGTGAGGACCTCCAGGAGTCAAAAGGGCCAGTGCCTTGTACTTTAGGTCAGACTTTGATGAGACCAGTGCAAGGAAGTCAAGGTTAGTGCCGGGGATAGAGAATAGTTAATACATTTCACTTTGTGGAGATTCTTCTACATTTATGTTGGAATTGCCACTCCTCTCTGTGAGAGGCCTTCAGCTCTCTTCCCAGGCCATTGTTAGTTTCCCAGTCATTCTCTGCTTGCTGCATTCCCTAAGTGTGGTTCCTGATGGAGGTGAGAAATAGGGATGGGATGAAACAAAAGTTCTTCTACCTAAATGAAATAGAGAAGTGAGTAAGGGATTTAAAGGCCATTACATGAACTCAGTGGCATGGTACTGGTTTGGGAGGGATGTGAAGGACTATAGAGCTATTTTTACTGATTAAAATGAAATCTGTCGCATACAAAGAATTCCTCAATAAGATTGTCAGCAGATTTATCATCATAAACTTCGGGGACCAGAAGGCAGTGGGCTGTTGTATTCTAAGTGCTAAAAAAAAAAAAAAAACAAAAGTGAGGGAGAAATTAAGACATTCCGGGATAAACAAAAGTTAAGGCAGTTCGTTACCACTAGAACTGCCCTGCAAGAAGTGCTCAAGGGAGTCCTGCAGGGTGAAAAGAAAAGACATGGAGACAATAACTCAGACCTGTATGAAGAAATAAAAATCTCAATAAAGATAAGTACAAGAACAATTATAAAAGCTAATATTATTGTAACAATGTTTTTGGTTTTTGTTG